>NW_027210405.1:0-74663 GCF_027789765.1 Dendropsophus ebraccatus | reverse complement strand
AGTGCATTGCGTAGCGTCGGTGCCGGGGGCGGGCTTACCGCGATGGGGCGGGGCTTACCGGCTTAATCCCGGTACAGATGGAAACATGCAGTGCATTGCGTAGCGTCGGTGCCGGGGGCGGGGGCTTACCGCGATGGGGCGGGGCTTACCGGCTTAATCCCGGTACAGATGGAAACATGCAGTGCATTGCATAGCGTCGGTGCCGGGGGCGGGGCTTACCGCGATGGGGCGGGGCTTAACGCGTCATGCCAGGTACAGTGTGCAACTATGGCAACATGCAATGCTTACTGTCACCTTTTCAGCAGGACGCAAACCCATCACTTCCTTTGGCCGCTGAAGCGGCTGCTACTTCTCATGGACATAGCACCGCCACTTGTTTTTTTAAACATGCCCCCATTTAAATTGCACGGGAGTAGAGGCAGCACGGTGGTTCAGTGGTTAGCACAGTAGCCTTGCAGCGCTGGGGGCCTGGGTTCAACTCCCACTAAGGGCAAAAACCAAATTGCATTGCAGTGAATTACAAGCATTGGGTCGGCGCAGGGGGCGTGGCTTACCGGGCTTAAGCCTGGTATGATTGGCCCGTGCATTGGCTGGGGGCGGGGCCTACCGGCTTAAGCCTGGTATGATTGGCCACGTGCATTGGCTGGGGGCGGGGCCTACCGGCTTAAGCCTGGTACAGTTGACAACATGAAATGCTTACTGCCACCTTCTTCAGCAGACGCAACACTTCGTCTACCTCTTTGCGCTGGCGCCGCTGTTACTTCTCAGTGGCATAGCACCGCCATTTGTTTTATTGAACATGCCCCCCGCGATGGGGGCGTGGCTTACCGGCTTAAGCCCGGTACAGTCGGCAACTTGCAGTGCATTGCATAGCGTCGGTGCCGGGGGCGGGGCTTACCGCGATGGGGGCGGGGCTTACAGGCTGAAGCCCGGTACAGTCGGCAACTTGCAGTGCATTTGCGTAGCGTCGGTGCCGGGGGCGGGGCTTACCGCGATGGGGCGGGGCTTACCGGCTGAAGCCCGGTACAGTCGGCAACTTGCAGTGCATTGCGTAGCGTCGGTGCCGGGGGGCGGGGCTTACCGCGATGGGGCGGGGCTTACCGGCTTAATCCCGGTACAGATGGAAACATGCAGTGCATTGCGTAGCGTCGGTGCCGGGGGCGGGGCTTACCGCGATGGGGCGGGCTTACCGGCTTAATCCCCGGTACAGATGGAAACATGCAGTGACCATTGCATAGCGTCGGTGCCGGGGGCGGGCTTACCGCGATGGGGCGGGGCTTACCGCGTCATGCCAGGTACAGTGTGCAACTATGGCAACATGCAATGCTTACTGTCACCTTTTCAGCAGACGCAACCCATCACTTCCTTTGGCGCTGAAGCGGCTGCTACTTCTCATGACATAGCACCGCCACTTGTTTTTTAAACATGCCCCCATTAAATTGCACTGGAGTAGAGGCAGCACGGTGGTTCATTGGTTAGCACAGTAGCCTTGCAGCGCTGGGGCCTGGGTTCAACTCCCACTAAGGGCAAAAACCAATTGCATTGCAGTGAATTACATAGCATTGGGTCGGCGCAGGGGGCGTGGCTTACCGGCTTAAGCCTGGTATGATTGGCCACGTGCATTGGCTGGGGGCGGGGCCTACCGGCTTAAGCCTGGTATGATTGGCCACGTGCATTGGCTGGGGGCGGGGCCTACCGGCTTAAGCCTGGTACAGTTGACAACATGAAATGCTTACTGCCACCTCTTCAGCAGACGCAACACTTCGTTACCCTTTTGCGCTGGCGCCGCTGTTACTTCTCATGGCATAGCACCGCCATTTGTTTTATTGAACATGCCCCCCGCGATGGGGGCGTGGCTTACCGGCTTAAGCCCGGTACAGTCGGCAACTTGCAGTGCATTGCATAGCGTCCGGTGCCGGGGGCGGGCTTACCGCGATGGGGGCGGGGCTTACAGGCTGAAGCCCGGTACAGTCGGCAACTTGCAGTGCATTGCGTAGCGTCGGTGCCGGGGGCGGGGCTTACCGCGATGGGGCGGGGCTTACCGGCTTAATCCCGGTACAGATGGAAACATGCAGTGCATTGCATAGCGTCGGTGCCGGGGGCGGGGCTTACCGCGATGGGGGCGGGGCTTACCGGCTTAAGCCGGGTACAGTCGGCAACATACAGTGCATTGCGTAGCGTCGGTGCCGGGGGCGGGGCTTACCGCGATGGGGGCGGGGCTTACAGGCTGAAGCCCGGTACAGTCGGCAACTTGCAGTGCATTGCGTAGCGTCGGTGCCGGGGGCGGGGCTTACCGCGATGGGGGCGGGGCTTACAGGCTGAAGCCCGGTACAGTCGGCAACTTGCAGTGCATTGCGTAGCGTCGGTGCCGGGGGCGGGGCTTACCGCGATGGGGGCGGGGCTTACAGGCTGAAGCCCGGTACAGTCGGCAACATGCAGTGCATTGCGTAGCGTCGGTGCCGGGGGGCGGGCTTACCGCGATGGGGGCGGGGCTTACCGGCTGAAGCCCGGTACAGTCGGCAACTTGCAGTGCATTGCGTAGCGTCGGTGCCGGGGGCGGGGCTTACCGCGATGGGGCGGGGCTTACCGGCTTAATCCCGGTACAGATGGAAACATGCAGTGCATTGCATAGCGTCGGTGCCGGGGGCCGGGGGCTTACCGCGATGGGGGCGGGGCTTACCGGCTGAAGCCCGGTACAGTCGGCAACTTGCAGTGCATTGCGTAGCGTCGGTGCGGGGGCGGGGCTTTACCGCGATGGGGCGGGGCTTACCGGCATTAATCCCGGTACAGATGGAAACATGCAGTGCATTGCATAGCGTCGGTGCCGGGGGGCGGGGCTTACCGCGTTGGGGGGGGGGCTTACCGGCTGAAGCCCGGTACAGTCGGCAACTTGCAGTGCATTGCGTAGCGTCGGTGCCGGGGGCGGGGGCTTACCCGCGATGGGGCGGGGCTTACCGGCTTAATCCCGGTACAGATGGAAACATGCAGTGCATTGCATAGCGTCGGGGGCCGGGGGCAGGGCTTACCGCGATGGGGCGGGGCTTACCGGCTTAATCTTGGTACAGATGGAAACATGCAGTGCATTGCATAGCGTCGGTGCCGGGGGCGGGGCTTACCGGCTTAAGCCGGGTACAGTCGGCAACATACAGTGCATTGCGTAGCGTCGGTGCCGGGGGCGGGGCTTACCGCGATGGGGGCGGGGCTTACAGGCTGAAGCCCGGTACAGTCGGCAACTTGCAGTGCAGTGCGTAGGGGTCGTTGCCGGGGGCGGGGCTTACCGCGATGGGGCGGGGCTTACCGGCTTAATCCCGGTACAGATGGAAACATGCAGTGCATTGCATAGCGTCGGTGCCGGGGGCGGGGCTTACCGCGATGGGGCGGGGCTTACCGGCTTAAGCCCGGTACAGATGGAAACATGCAGTGCATTGCATAGCGTCGGTGCCGGTGGCGGGCTTACCGCGATGGGGGCGGGGGCTTACCGGCTTAAGCCGGGTACAGTCGGCAACATACAGTGCATTGCGTAGCGTCGGTGCCGGGGGGCGGGGCTGACCGCGATGGGTTGGGTTGGACCGCGATGGGGGCCTGGGTTCAACTCCCATTAAGGGCAAAAACCAAATTGCATTGCAGT
Source organism: Dendropsophus ebraccatus (assembly GCF_027789765.1). Taxonomy (NCBI): domain Eukaryota; kingdom Metazoa; phylum Chordata; class Amphibia; order Anura; family Hylidae; genus Dendropsophus; species Dendropsophus ebraccatus. The sequence continues at coordinate 71,035 of NW_027210405.1, read as the reverse complement.
GAATTACATAGCATTGGGTCGGCGCAGGGGGCGTGGCTTACCGGCTTAAGCCTGGTATGATTGGCCACGTGCATTGGCTGGGGGCGGGGGCCTACCAGCTTAAGCCTGGTATGATTGGCCACGTGCATTGGCTGGGGGCGGGCCTACCGGCTTAAGCCTGGTACAGTTGACACATGAATGCTTACTGCCACCTCTTCAGCAGACGCAACACTTCGTTACCTTTTTGCGCTGGCGCCGCTGTTACTTCTCATGGCATAGCACCGCCATTTGTTTTATTGAACATGCCCCCCGCGATGGGGGCGTGGCTTACCGGCTTAAGCCCGGTACAGTCGGCAACTGCAGTGCATTGCGTAGCGTCGGTGCCGGGGGCGGGGCTTACCGCGATGGGGGCGGGGCTACCGGCTGAAGCCGGTACAGTCGGCAACTTGCTAGTGCATTGCGTAGCGTCGGTGCCGGGGGCGGGGCTTACGCGACTGGGCGGGGCTTACCGGCTTAATCCCGGTACAGATGGAAACATGCAGTGCATTGCGTAGCGTCGTGCCGGGGGCGGGGCTTACCGCGATGGGGCGGGGCTTACCGGCTTAATCCCGGTACAGATGGAAACTTGCAGTGCATTGCATAGCGTCGGTGCCGGGGGCGGGGCTTACCGCGATGGGGCGGGGCTTACCGCGTCATGCCAGGTACAGTGTGCAACTATGGCAACATGCAATGCTTACTGTCACCCTTTTCAGCAGACGCAACCATCACTTCCTTTGGCGCTGAAGCGGCTGCTACTTCTCATGACATAGCACCGCCACTTGTTTTTTAAACATGCCCCCATTTAAATTGCACTGGAGTAGAGGCAGCACGGTGGTTCAGTGGTTAGCACAGTAGCCTTGCAGCGCTGGGGCCTGGGTTCAACTCCCACTAAGGGCAAAAAACCAAATTGCATTGCAGTGAATTACATAGCATGGGTCGGCGCAGGGGGCGTGGCTTACCGGCTTAAGCCTGGTATGATTGGCACGTGCATTGGCTGGGGGCGGGGCCTACCGGCTTAAGCCTGGTATGATTGGCCACGTGCATTGGCTGGGGGCGGGGCCTACCGGCTTAAGCCTGGTACAGTTGACAACATGAAATGCTTACTGCCACCTCTTCAGCAGACGCAACACTTCGTTACCTTTTGCGCTGGCGCCGCTGTTACTTCTCATGGCATAGCACCGCCATTTGTTTTATTGAACATGCCCCCCGCGATGGGGGCGTGGCTTACCGGCTTAAGCCCGGTACAGTCCGGCAACTTGCAGTGCATTGCATAGCGTCGGTGCCGGGGCGGGGCTTTACCGCGATGGGGGCGGGGCTTACAGGCTGAAGCCCGGTACAGTCGGCAACTTGCAGTGCATTGCGTAGCGTCGGTGCCGGGGGCGGGGCTTACCGCGATGGGGCGGGGCTTACCGGCTGAAGCCCGGTACAGTCGGCAACTTGCAGTGCATTGCGTAGCGTCGGTGCCGGGGGCGGGGCTTACCGCGATGGGGCGGGGCTTACCGGCTTAATCCCGGTACAGATGGAAACATGCAGTGCATTGCGTAGCGTCGGTGCCGGGGCGGGGCTTACCGCGATGGGGCGGGGCTTACCGGCTTAATCCCGGTACAGATGGAAACATGCAGTGCATTGCATAGCGTCGGTGCCGGGGGCGGGGCTTACCGCGATGGGGCGGGGCTTACCGCGTCATGCCAGGTACAGTGTGCAACTATGGCAACATGCAATGCTTACTGTCACCTTTTCAGCAGACGCAACCCATCACTTCCTTTGGCGCTGAAGCTGCTGCTACTTCTCATGACATAGCACCGACACTTGTTTTTTAAACATGCCCCCATTTAAATTGCACTGGAGTAGAGGCAGCACGGTGGTTCATTGGTTAGCACAGTAGCCTTGCAGCGCTGGGGGCCTGGGTTCAACTCCCACTAAGGGCAAAAACCAAATTGCATTGCAGTGAATTACATAGCATTGGGTCGGCGCAGGGGGCGTGGCTTACCGGCTTAAGCCTGGTATGATTGGCCACGTGCATTGGCTGGGGGCGGGGCCTACCGGCTTAAGCCTGGTATGATTGGCCACGTGCATTGGCTGGGGGGCGGGGCCTACCGGCTTAAGCCTGGTACAGTTGACAACATGAAATGCTTACTGCCACCTCTTCAGCAGACGCAACACTTCGTTACCTTTTGCGCTGGCGCCGCTGTTACTTCTCATGGCATAGCACCGCCATTTGTTTTATTGAACATGCCCCCCGCGATGGGGGCGTGGCTTACCGGCTTAAGCCCGGTACAGTCGGCAACTTGCAGTGCATTGCATAGCGTCGGTGCCGGGGGCGGGGCTTACCGCGATGGGGGCGGGGCTTACCGGCTGAAGCCCGGTACAGTCGGCAACTTGCAGTGCATTGCGTAGCGTCGGTGCCGGGGGCGGGGCTTACCGCGATGGGGCGGGGCTTACCGGCTTAATCCCGGTACAGATGGAAACATGCAGTGCATTGCATAGCGTCGGTGCCGGGGGCGGGGGCTTACCGCGATGGGGGCGGGGCTTACCGGCTTAAGCCGGGTACAGTCGGCAACATCCAGTGCATTGCGTAGCGTCGGTGCCGGGGGCGGGGCTTACCGCGATGGGGGCGGGGCTTACAGGCTGAAGCCCGGTACAGTCGGCAACTTGCAGTGCATTGCGTAGCGTCGGTGCCGGGGGCGGGCTTACCGCGATGGGGCGGGGCTTACCGGCTTAATCCCGGTACAGATGGAAACATGCAGTGCATTGCATAGCGTCGGTGCCGGGGGGCGGGGCTTACCGCGATGGGGCGGGGGGCTTACCAGGCTTAAGCCGGTACAGATAGAAACATGCAGTGCATTGCATAGCGTCGGTGCCGTGGGCGGGGCTTACCGCGATGGGGGCGGGGCTTACCGGCTTAAGCCGGTACAGTCGGCAACATACAGTGCATTGCGTAGCGTCGGTGCCGGGGGCGGGGCTGACCGCGATGGGTTGGGTTGGACCGCGATGGGGGCCTGGGTTCAACTCCCACTAAGGGCAAAAACCAAATTGCATTGCAGTGAATTACATAGCATTGGGTCGGCGCAGGGGGGCGTGGCTTACCGGCTTAAGCCTGGTATGATTGGCCACGTGCATTGGCTGGGGGCGGGGCTACCAGCTTAGAGCCTGGTATGATTGGCCACGTGCATTGGCTGGGGGCGGGCCTACCGGCTTAAGCCTGGTACAGTTGACAACATGAAATGCTTACTGCCACCTCTTCAGCAGACGCAACACTTCGTTACCTTTTGCGCTGGCGCCGCTGTTACTTCTCATGCATAGCACCGCCATTTGTTTATTGAACATGCCCCCCGCGATGGGGGCGTGGCTTACCGGCTTAAGCCCGGTACAGTCGGCAACTTGCAGTGCATTGCGTAGCGTCGGTGCCGGGGGCGGGGCTTACCGCGATGGGGTGCGGGGCTTACCGGCTGAAGCCCGGTACAGTCGGCAACTTGCAGTGCATTGCGTAGCGTCGGTGCCGGGGGCGGGGCTTACCGCGATGGGGCGGGGCTTACCGGCTTAATCCCGGTACAGATGGAAACATGCAGTGCATTGCGTAGCGTCGGTGCCGGGGGGCGGGGCTTACCGCGATGGGGCGGGGCTTACCGGCTTAATCCCGGTACAGATGGAAACATGCAGTGCATTGCATAGCGTCGGTGCCGGGGGCGGGGCTTACCGCGATGGGGCGATGGCTTACCGCGTCATTGCATAGCGTACAGTCGGGTGCAACTTGCAACATGCAATGCTTACTGTCACCTTTTCAGCAGACGGAACCCATCAATTCCTTTGGCGCTGGGGCGGCTGCTACTTCTCATGACATAGCACCGCCACTTGTTTTTTAAACATGCCCCCATTTAAATTGCACTGGAGTAGAGGGCAGCACGGTGGTTCAGTGGTTAGCACAGTAGCCTTGCAGCGCTGGGGGCCTGGGTTTCAACTCCCACTAAGGGCAAAAACCAAATTGCATTGCAGTGAATTACATAGCATTGGGTCGGCGCAGGGGGCGTGGCTTACCGGCTTAAGCCTGGTATGATTGGCCACGTGCATTGGCTGGGGGCGGGGCCTACCGGCTTAAGCCTGGTATGATTGGCCACGTGCATTGGCTGGGGGCGGGGCTTACCGATTAAGCCTGGTACAGTTGACAACATGAAATGCTTACCTGCCACCTCTTCAGCAGACGCAACACTTCGTTACCTTTTGCGCTGGCGCCGCTGTTACTTCTCATGGCATAGCACCGCCATTTGTTTTATTGAACATGCCCCCCGCGATGGGGGCGTGGCTTACCGGCTTAAGCCCGGTACAGTCGGCAACTTGCAGTGCATTGCATAGCGTCGGTGCCGGGGGCGGGGCTTACCGCGATGGGGGCGGGGCTTACAGGCTGAGCCCGGTACAGTCGGCAACTTGCAGGTGCATTGCGTAGCGTCCGGTGCCGGGGGCGGGGCTTACCGCGATGGGGCGGGGCTTACCGGCTGAAGCCCGGTACAGTCGGCAACTTGCAGTGCATTGCGTAGCGTCGGTGCCGGGGGCGGGGCTTACCGCGATGGGGCGGGGCTTACCGGCTTAATCCCCGGTACAGATGGAAACATGCAGTGCATTGCGTAGCGTCGGTGCCGGGGGCGGGGCTTACCGCGATGGGGCGGGGCTTACCGGCTTAATCCCGGTACAGATGGAAACATGCAGTGCATTGCATAGCGTCGGTTGCCGGGGGCGGGGCTTACCGCGATGGGGCGGGGCTTACCGCGTCATGCCAGGTACAGTGTGCAACTATGGCAACATGCAATGCTTACTGTCACCTTTTCAGCAGACGCAACCCATCACTTCCTTTGGCGCTGAAGCGGCTGCTACTTCTCATGACATAGCACCGCCACTTGTTTTTTAAACATGCCCCCATTTAAATTGCACTGGAGTAGAGGCAGCACGGTGGTTCATTGGTTAGCACAGTAGCCTTGCAGCGCTGGGGGCCTGGGTTTCAACTCCCACTAAGGGCAAAAAACCAAAATTGCATTGCAGTGAATTACATAGCATTGGGTCGGCGCAGGGGGCGTGGCTTACCGGCTTAAGCCTGGTATGATTGGCCACGTGCATTGGCTGGGGGCGGGGCCTACCGGCTTAAGCCTGGTATGATTGGCCACGTGCATTGGCTGGGGGCGGGGCCTACCGGCTTAAGCCTGGTACAGTTGACAACATGAAATGCTTACTGCCACCCTCTTCAGCAGACGCAACACTTCGTTACCTTTTGCGCTGGCGGCCGCTGTTACTTCTCATGGCATAGCACCGCCATTTGTTTTATTGAACATGCCCCCCGCGATGGGGGCGTGGCTTACCGGCTTAAGCCCGGTACAGTCGGCAACTTGCAGTGCATTGCATAGCGTCGGTGCCGGGGGCGGGGCTTACCGCGATGGGGGGCGGGCTTACAGGCTGAAGCCCGGTACAGTCGGCAACTTGCAGTGCATTGCGTAGCGTCGGTGCCGGGGGCGGGGGCTTACCGCGATGGGGCGGGGCTTACCGGCTTAATCCCGGTACAGATGGAAACATGCAGTGCATTGCATAGCGTCGGTGCCGGGGGCGGGGCTTACCGCGATGGGGGCGGGGCTTACCGGCTTAAGCCGGGTACAGTCGGCAACATACAGTGCATTGCGTAGCGTCGGTGCCGGGGCGGGGCTTACCGCGATGGGGGGCGGGGCTTACAGGCTGAAGCCCGGTACAGTCGGCAACTTGCAGTGCATTGCGTAGCGTCGGTGCCGGGGGCGGGGCTTACCGCGATGGGGGCGGGGCTTACAGGCTGAAGCCCGGTACAGTCGGCAACTTGCAGTGCATTGCGTAGCGTCGGTGCCGGGGGCGGGGCTTACCGCGCTGGGGGCGGGGCTTACAGGCTGAAGCCCGGTACAGTCGGCAACTTGCAGTGCATTGCGTCGCGTCGGTGCCGGGGGCGGGGCTTACCGCGATGGGGGCGGGGCTTACCGGCTGAAGCCCGGTACAGTCGGCAACTTGCAGTGCATTGCGTAGCGTCGGTGCCGGGGGCGGGGCTTACCGCGATGGGGCGGGGCTTACCGGCTTAATCCCGGTACAGATGGAAACATGCAGTGCATTGCATAGCGTCGGTGCCGGGGGCGGGGCTTACCGCGATGGGGGCGGGGCTTACCGGCTGAAGCCCGGTACAGTCGGCAACTTGCAGTGCATTGCGTAGCGTCGGTGCCGGGGGCGGGGCTTACCGCGATGGGGCGGGGCTTACCGGCTTAATCCCGGTACAGATGGAAACATGCAGTGCATTGCATAGCGTCGGTGCCGGGGGCGGGGCTTACCGCGATGGGGGCGGGGCTTACCGGCTGAAGCCCGGTACAGTCGGCAACTTGCAGTGCATTGCGTAGCGTCGGTGCCGGGGGCGGGGCTTACCGCGATGGGGCGGGGCTTACCGGCTTAATCCCGGTACAGATGGAAACATGCAGTGCATTGCATAGCGTCGGGGCCGGGGGCAGGGCTTACCGCGATGGGGCGGGGCTTACCGGCTTAATCTTGGTACAGATGGAAACATGCAGTGCATTGCATAGCGTCGGTGCCGGGGGCGGGGCTTACCGGCTTAAGCCGGGTACAGTCGGCAACATACAGTGCATTGCGTAGCGTCGGTGCCGGGGGCGGGGCTTACCGCGATGGGGGCGGGGCTTACAGGCTGAAGCCCGGTACAGTCGGCAACTTGCAGTGCATTGCGTAGCGTCGGTGCCGGGGGCGGGGCTTACCGCGATGGGCGGGGCTTACCGGCTTAATCCCGGTACAGATGGAAACATGCAGTGCATTGCATAGCGTCGGTGCCGGGGCGGGGCTTACCGCGATGGGGCGGGGCTCACCGGCTTAAGCCCGGTACAGACGGAAACATGCAGTGCATTGCATAGCGTCGGTGCCGGGGGCGGGGCTTACCGCGATGGGGGCGGGGCTTACCGGCTTAAGCCGGGTACAGTCGGCAACATACAGTGCATTGCGTAGCGTCGGTGCCGGGGCGGGGCTGACCGCGATGGGTTGGGTTGGACCGCGATGGGGGCCTGGGTTCAACTCCCACTAAGGGCAAAAACCAAATTGCATTGCAGTGAATTACATAGCATTGGGTCGGCGCAGGGGGCGTGGCTTACCGGCTTAAGCCTGGTATGATTGGCCACGTGCATTGGCTGGGGGCGGGGCCTACCAGCTTAAGCCTGGTATGATTGGCCACGTGCATTGGCTGGGGGCGGGGCCTACCGGCTTAAGCCTGGTACAGTTGACAACATGAAATGCTTACTGCCACCTCTTCAGCAGACGCAACACTTCGTTACCTTTTGCGCTGGCGCCGCTGTTACTTCTCATGGCATAGCACCGCCATTTGTTTTATTGAACATGCCCCCCGCGATGGGGGCGTGGCTTACCGGCTTAAGCCCGGTACAGTCGGCAACTTGCAGTGCATTGCGTAGCGTCGGTGCCGGGGGCGGGGCTTACCGCGATGGGGGCGGGGCTTACCGGCTGAAGCCCGGTACAGTCGGCAACTTGCAGTGCATTGCGTAGCGTCGGTGCCGGGGGCGGGGCTTACCGCGATGGGGCGGGGCTTACCGGCTTAATCCCGGTACAGATGGAAACATGCAGTGCATTGCGTAGCGTCGGTGCCGGGGGCGGGGCTTACCGCGATGGGGCGGGGCTTACCGGCTTAATCCCGGTACAGATGGAAACATGCAGTGCATTGCATAGCGTCGGTGCCGGGGGCGGGGCTTACCGCGATGGGGCGGGGCTTACCGCGTCATGCCAGGTACAGTGTGCAACTATGGCAACATGCAATGCTTACTGTCACCTTTTCAGCAGACGCAACCCATCACTTCCTTTGGCGCTGAAGCGGCTGCTACTTCTCATGACATAGCACCGCCACTTGTTTTTTAAACATGCCCCCATTTAAATTGCACTGGAGTAGAGGCAGCACGGTGGTTCAGTGGTTAGCACAGTAGCCTTGCAGCGCTGGGGGCCTGGGTTCAACTCCCACTAAGGGCAAAAACCAAATTGCATTGCAGTGAATTACATAGCATTGGGTCGGCGCAGGGGGCGTGGCTTACCGGCTTAAGCCTGGTATGATTGGCCACGTGCATTGGCTGGGGGCGGGGCCTACCGGCTTAAGCCTGGTATGATTGGCCACGTGCATTGGCTGGGGGCGGGCCTACCGGCTTAAGCCTGGTACAGTTGACAACATGAAATGCTTACTGCCACCTCTTCAGCAGACGCAACACTTCGTTACCTTTTGCGCTGGCGCCGCTGTTACTTCTCATGGCATAGCACCGCCATTTGTTTTATTGAACATGCCCCCCGCGATGGGGGCGTGGCTTACCGGCTTAAGCCGGGTACAGTCGGCAACTTGCAGTGCATTGCTTAGCGTCGGTGCCGGGGGCGGGGCTTACCGCGATGGGGGCGGGGCTTACAGGCTGAAGCCCGGTACAGTCGGCAACTTGCAGTGCATTGCGTAGCGTCGGTGCCGGGGGCGGGGCTTACCGCGATGGGGCGGGGCTTACCGGCTTAATCCCGGTACAGATGGAAACATGCAGTGCATTGCATAGCGTCGGTGCCGGGGGCGGGGCTTACCGCGATGGGGCGGGGCTTACCGGCTTAAGCCGGGTACAGTCGGCAACATACAGTGCATTGCGTAGCGTCGGTGCCGGGGGCGGGGCTTACCGCGATGGGGGCGGGGCTTACAGGCTGAAGCCCGGTACAGTCGGCAACTTGCAGTGCATTGCGTAGCGTCGGTGCCGGGGGCGGGGCTTACCGCGATGGGGGCGGGGCTTACAGGCTGAAGCCCGGTACAGTCGGCAACTTGCAGTGCATTGCGTAGCGTCGGTGCCGGGGGCGGGGCTTACCGCGATGGGGGCGGGGCTTACCGGCTGAAGCCCGGTACAGTCGGCAACTTGCAGTGCATTGCGTAGCGTCGGTGCCGGGGGCGGGGCTTACCGCGATGGGGCGGGGCTTACCGGCTTAATCCCGGTACAGATGGAAACATGCAGTGCATTGCATAGCGTCGGTGCCGGGGGCGGGGCTTACCGCGATGGGGGCGGGGCTTACCGGCTGAAGCCCGGTACAGTCGGCAACTTGCAGTGCATTGCGTAGCGTCGGTGCCGGGGGCGGGGCTTACCGCGATGGGGCGGGGCTTACCGGCTTAATCCCGGTACAGATGGAAACATGCAGTGCATTGCATAGCGTCGGTGCCGGGGGCGGGGCTTACCGCGATGGGGGCGGGGCTTACCGGCTGAAGCCCGGTACAGTCGGCAACTTGCAGTGCATTGCGTAGCGTCGGTGCCGGGGGCGGGGCTTACCGCGATGGGGCGGGGCTTACCGGCTTAATCCCGGTACAGATGGAAACATGCAGTGCATTGCATAGCGTCGGGGCCGGGGGCGGGGCTTACCGCGTTGGGGGGGGGGCTTACCGGCTTAATCTTGGTACAGATGGAAACATGCAGTGCATTGCATAGCGTCGGTGCCGGGGGCGGGGCTTACCGGCTTAAGCCGGGTACAGTCGGCAACATACAGTGCATTGCGTAGCGTCGGTGCCGGGGGCGGGGCTTACCGCGATGGGGGCGGGGCTTACAGGCTGAAGCCCGGTACAGTCGGCAACTTGCAGTGCATTGCGTAGCGTCGGTGCCGGGGGCGGGGCTTACCGCGATGGGGCGGGGCTTACCGGCTTAATCCCGGTACAGATGGAAACATGCAGTGCATTGCATAGCGTCGGTGCCGGGGGCGGGGCTTACCGCGATGGGGCGGGGCTTACCGGCTTAAGCCCGGTACAGATGGAAACATGCAGTGCATTGCATAGCGTCGGTGCCGGGGGCGGGGCTTACCGCGATGGGGGCGGGGCTTACCGGCTTAAGCCGGGTACAGTCGGCAACATACAGTGCATTGCGTAGCGTCGGTGCCGGGGGCGGGGCTGACCGCGATGGGTTGGGTTGGACCGCGATGGGGGCCTGGGTTCAACTCCCACTAAGGGCAAAAAACCAAATTGCATTGCAGTGAATTACATAGCATTGGGTCGGCGCAGGGGGCGTGGCTTACCGGCTTAAGCCTGGTATGATTGGCCACGTGCATTGGCTGGGGGCGGGGCCTACCAGCTTAAGCCTGGTATGATTGGCCACGTGCATTGGCTGGGGGCGGGGCCTACCGGCTTAAGCCTGGTACAGTTGACAACATGAAATGCTTACTGCCACCTCTTCAGCAGGACGCAACACTTCGTTACCTTTTGCGCTGGCGCCGCTGTTACTTCTCATGGCATAGCACCGCCATTTGTTTTATTGAACATGCCCCCCGCGATGGGGGCGTGGCTTACCGGCTTAAGCCCGGTACAGTCGGCAACTTGCAGTGCATTGCGTAGCGTCGGTGCCGGGGCGGGGCTTACCGCGATGGGGGCGGGGCTTACAGGCTGAAGCCCGGTACAGTCGGCAACTTGCAGTGCATTGCGTAGCGTCGGTGCCGGGGGCGGGGCTTACCGCGATGGGGGCGGGGCTTACAGGCTGAAGCCCGGTACAGTCGGCAACTTGCAGTGCATTGCGTAGCGTCGGTGCCGGGGGCGGGGCTTACCGCGATGGGGGCGGGGCTTACCGGCTGAAGCCCGGTACAGTCGGCAACTTGCAGTGCATTGCGTAGCGTCGGTGCCGGGGGCGGGGCTTACCGCGATGGGGCGGGGCTTACCGGCTTAATCCCGGTACAGATGGAAACATGCAGTGCATTGCATAGCGTCGGTGCCGGGGCGGGGCTTACCGCGATGGGGGCGGGGCTTACCGGCTGAAGCCCGGTACAGTCGGCAACTTGCAGTGCATTGCGTAGCGTCGGTGCCGGGGGCGGGGCTTACCGCGATGGGGCGGGGCTTACCGGCTGAAGCCCGGTACAGTCGGCAACTTGCAGTGCATTGCGTAGCGTCGGTGCCGGGGGCGGGGCTTACCGCGATGGGGCGGGGCTTACCGGCTTAATCCCGGTACAGATGGAAACATGCAGTGCATTGCGTAGCGTCGGTGCCGGGGGCGGGGCTTACCGCGATGGGGCGGGGCTTACCGGCTTAATCCCGGTACAGATGGAAACATGCAGTGCATTGCATAGCGTCGGTGCCGGGGGCGGGGCTTACCGCGATGGGGCGGGGCTTACCGCGTCATGCCAGGTACAGTGTGCAACTATGGCAACATGCAATGCTTACTGTCACCTTTTCAGCAGACGCAACCCATCACTTCCTTTGGCGCTGAAGCGGCTGCTACTTCTCATGACATAGCACCGCCACTTGTTTTTTAACATGCCCCCATTTAAATTGCACTGGAGTAGAGGCAGCACGGTGGTTCATTGGTTAGCACAGTAGCCTTGCAGCGCTGGGGGCCTGGGTTCAACTCCCACTAAGGGCAAAAACCAAATTGCATTGCAGTGAATTACATAGCATTGGGTCGGCGCAGGGGGCGTGGCTTACCGGCTTAAGCCTGGTATGATTGGCCACGTGCATTGGCTGGGGGCGGGGCCTACCGGCTTAAGCCTGGTACAGTTGACAACATGAAATGCTTACTGCCACCTCTTCAGCAGACGCAACACTTCGTTACCTTTTGCGCTGGCGCCGCTGTTACTTCTCATGGCATAGCACCGCCATTTGTTTTATTGAACATGCCCCCCGCGATGGGGGCGTGGCTTACCGGCTTAAGCCCGGTACAGTCGGCAACTTGCAGTGCATTGCATAGCGTCGGTGCCGGGGGCGGGGCTTACCGCGATGGGGGCGGGGCTTACAGGCTGAAGCCCGGTACAGTCGGCAACTTGCAGTGCATTGCGTAGCGTCGGTGCCGGGGGCGGGGCTTACCGCGATGGGGCGGGGCTTACCGGCTTAATCCCGGTACAGATGGAAAACATGCACTGCATTGCATAGCGTCGGTGCCGGGGGCGGGGCTTACCGCGATGGGGCGGGGCTTACCGGCTTAAGCCGGGTACAGTCGGCAACATCCAGTGCATTGCGTAGCGTCGGTGCCGGGGGCGGGGCTTACCGCGATGGGGGCGGGGCTTTACAGGCTGAAGCCCGGTACAGTCGGCAACTTGCAGTGCATTGCGTAGCGTCGGTGCCGGGGGCGGGGCTTACCGCGATGGGGGCGGGGCTTACAGGCTGAAGCCCGGTACAGTCGGCAACTTGCAGTGCATTGCGTAGCGTCGGTGCCGGGGGCGGGCTTACCGCGATGGGGGCGGGGCTTACCGGCTGAAGCCCGGTACAGTCGGCAACTTGCAGTGCATTGCGTAGCGTCGGTGCCGGGGGCGGGGCTTACCGCGATGGGGCGGGGCTTACCGGCTTAATCCCGGTACAGATGGAAACATGCAGTGCATTGCATAGCGTCGGTGCCGGGGGGCGGGGCTTACCGCGATGGGGGCGGGGCTTACCGGCTGAAGCCCGGTACAGTCGGCAACTTGCAGTGCATTGCGTAGCGTCGGTGCCGGGGGCGGGGCTTACCGCGATGGGGCGGGGCTTACCGGCTTAATCCCGGTACAGATGGAAACATGCAGTGCATTGCATAGCGTCGGTGCCGGGGGCGGGGCTTACCGCGATGGGGGCGGGGCTTACCGGCTGAAGCCCGGTACAGTCGGCAACTTGCAGTGCATTGCGTAGCGTCGGTGCCGGGGGCGGGGCTTACCGCGATGGGGCGGGGCTTACCGGCTTAATCCCGGTACAGATGGAAACATGCAGTGCATTGCATAGCGTCGGGGCCGGGGGCGGGGCTTACCGCGATGGGGCGGGGCTTACCGGCTTAATCTTGGTACAGATGGAAACATGCAGTGCATTGCATAGCGTCGGTGCCGGGGGCGGGGCTTACCGGCTTAAGCCGGGTACAGTCGGCAACATACAGTGCATTGCGTAGCGTCGGTGCCGGGGGCGGGGCTTACCGCGATGGGGGCGGGGCTTACAGGCTGAAGCCCGGTACAGTCGGCAACTTGCAGTGCATTGCGTAGCGTCGGTGCCGGGGGCGGGGCTTACCGCGATGGGGCGGGGCTTACCGGCTTAATCCCGGTACAGATGGAAACATGCAGTGCATTGCATAGCGTCGGTGCCGGGGGCGGGGCTTACCGCGATGGGGCGGGGCTTACCGGCTTAAGCCCGGTACAGATGGAAACATGCAGTGCATTGCTTAGCGTCGGTGCCGGGGGCGGGGCTTACCGCGATGGGGGCGGGGCTTACCGGCTTAAGCCGGGTACAGTCGGCAACATACAGTGCATTGCGTAGCGTCGGTGCCGGGGGCGGGGCTGACCGCGATGGGTTGGGTTGGACCGCGATGGGGGCCTGGGTTCAACTCCCACTAAGGGCAAAAACCAAATTGCATTGCAGTGAATTACATAGCATTGGGTCGGCGCAGGGGGGCGTGGCTTACCGGCTTAAGCCTGGTATGATTGGCCACGTGCATTGGCTGGGGGCGGGGCCTACCAGCTTAAGCCTGGTATGATTGGCCACGTGCATTGGCTGGGGGCGGGGCCTACCGGCTTAAGCCTGGTACAGTTGACAACATGAAATGCTTACTGCCACCTCTTCAGCAGACGCAACACTTCGTTACCTTTTGCGCTGGCGCCGCTGTTACTTCTCATGGCATAGCACCGCCATTTGTTTTATTGAACATGCCCCCCGCGATGGGGGCGTGGCTTACCGGCTTAAGCCCGGTACAGTCGGCAACTTGCAGTGCATTGCGTAGCGTCGGTGCCGGGGGCGGGGCTTACCGCGATGGGGGCGGGGCTTACCGGCTGAAGCCCGGTACAGTCGGCAACTTGCAGTGCATTGCGTAGCGTCGGTGCCGGGGGCGGGGCTTACCGCGATGGGGCGGGGCTTACCGGCTTAATCCCGGTACAGATGGAAACATGCAGTGCATTGCGTAGCGTCGGTGCCGGGGGCGGGGCTTACCGCGATGGGGCGGGGCTTACCGGCTTAATCCCGGTACAGATGGAAACATGCAGTGCATTGCATAGCGTCGGTGCCGGGGGCGGGGCTTACCGCGATGGGGCGGGGCTTACCGCGTCATGCCAGGTACAGTGTGCAACTATGGCAACATGCAATGCTTACTGTCACCTTTTCAGCAGACGCAACCCATCACTTCCTTTGGCGCTGAAAGCGGCTGCTACTTCTCATGACATAGCACCGCCACTTGTTTTTTAAACATGCCCCCATTTAAATTGCACTGGAGTAGAGGCAGCACGGTGGTTCAGTGGTTAGCACAGTAGCCTTGCAGCGCTGGGGGCCTGGGTTCAACTCCCACTAAGGGCAAAAACCAAATTGCATTGCAGTGAATTACATAGCATTGGGTCGGCGCAGGGGGCGTGGCTTACCGGCTTAAGCCTGGTATGATTGGCCACGTGCATTGGCTGGGGGCGGGGCCTACCGGCTTAAGCCTGGTATGATTGGCCACGTGCATTGGCTGGGGCGGGGCCTACCGGCTTAAGCCTGGTACAGTTGACAACATGAAATGCTTACTGCCACCTCTTCAGCAGACGCAACACTTCGTTACCTTTTGCGCTGGCGCCGCTGTTACTTCTCATGGCATAGCACCGCCATTTGTTTTATTGAACATGCCCCCCGCGATGGGGGCGTGGCTTACCGGCTTAAGCCCGGTACAGTCGGCAACTTGCAGTGCATTGCATAGCGTCGGTGCCGGGGGCGGGCTTACCGCGATGGGGGCGGGGCTTACAGGCTGAAGCCCGGTACAGTCGGCAACTTGCAGTGCATTGCGTAGCGTCGGTGCCGGGGGCGGGGCTTACCGCGATGGGGCGGGGCTTACCGGCTTAATCCCGGTACAGATGGAAACATGCAGTGCATTGCATAGCGTCGGTGCCGGGGGCGGGGCTTACCGCGATGGGGCGGGGCTTACCGGCTTAAGCCGGGTACAGTCGGCAACATACAGTGCATTGCGTAGCGTCGGTGCCGGGGGCGGGGCTTACCGCGATGGGGGCGGGGCTTACAGGCTGAAGCCCGGTACAGTCGGCAACTTGCAGTGCATTGCGTAGCGTCGGTGCCGGGGGCGGGGCTTACCGCGATGGGGGCGGGGCTTACAGGCTGAAGCCCGGTACAGTCGGCAACTTGCAGTGCATTGCGTAGCGTCGGTGCCGGGGGCGGGCCTACCGCGATGGGGGCGGGGCTTACCGGCTGAAGCCCGGTACAGTCGGCAACTTGCAGTGCATTGCGTAGCGTCGGTGCCGGGGGCGGGGCTTACCGCGATGGGGCGGGGCTTACCGGCTTAATCCCGGTACAGATGGAAACATGCAGTGCATTGCATAGCGTCGGTGCCGGGGGCGGGGCTTACCGCGATGGGGGCGGGGCTTACCGGCTGAAGCCCGGTACAGTCGGCAACTTGCAGTGCATTGCGTAGCGTCGGTGCCGGGGGCGGGGCTTACCGCGATGGGGCGGGGCTTACCGGCTTAATCCCGGTACAGTTGGAAACATGCAGTGCATTGCATAGCGGCGGTGCCGGGGGGGGGGGCTTACCGCGATGGGGGCGGGGCTTACCGGCTGAAGCCCGGTACAGTCGGCAACTTGCAGTGCATTGCGTAGCGTCGGTGCCGGGGGCGGGGCTTACCGCGATGGGGCGGGGCTTACCGGCTTAATCCCGGTACAGATGGAAACATGCAGTGCATTGCATAGCGTCGGGGCCGGGGGCGGGGCTTACCGCGATGGGGCGGGGCTTACCGGCTTAATCTTGGTACAGATGGAAACATGCAGTGCATTGCATAGCGTCGGTGCCGGGGGCGGGGCTTACCGGCTTAAGCCGGGTACAGTCGGCAACATACAGTGCATTGCGTAGCGTCGGTGCCGGGGGCGGGGCTTACCGCGATGGGGGCGGGGCTTACAGGCTGAAGCCCGGTACAGTCGGCAACTTGCAGTGCATTGCGTAGCGTCGGTGCCGGGGGGCGGGGCTTACCGCGATGGGGCGGGGCTTACCGGCTTAATCCCGGTACAGATGGAAACATGCAGTGCATTGCATAGCGTCGGTGCCGGGGGCGGGGCTTACCGCGATGGGGCGGGGCTTACCGGCTTAAGCCCGGTACAGATGGAAACATGCAGTGCATTGCATAGCGTCGGTGCCGGGGGCGGGGCTTACCGCGATGGGGGCGGGGCTTACCGGCTTAAGCCGGGTACAGTCGGCAACATACAGTGCATTGCGTAGCGTCGGTGCCGGGGGCGGGGCTGACCGCGATGGGTTGGGTTGGACCGCGATGGGGGCCTGGGTTCAACTCCCACTAAGGGCAAAAACCAAATTGCATTGCAGTGAATTACATAGCATTGGGTCGGCGCAGGGGGCGTGGCTTACCGGCTTAAGCCTGGTATGATTGGCCACGTGCATTGGCTGGGGGCGGGGCCTACCAGCTTAAGCCTGGTATGATTGGCCACGTGCATTGGCTGGGGGCGGGGCCTACCGGCTTAAGCCTGGTACAGTTGACAACATGAAATGCTTACTGCCACCTCTTCAGCAGACGCAACACTTCGTTACCTTTTGCGCTGGCGCCGCTGTTACTTCTCATGGCATAGCACCGCCATTTGTTTTATTGAACATGCCCCCCGCGATGGGGGCGTGGCTTACCGGCTTAAGCCCGGTACAGTCGGCAACTTGCAGTGCATTGCGTAGCGTCGGTGCCGGGGGCGGGGCTTACCGCGATGGGGGCGGGGCTTACAGGCTGAAGCCCGGTACAGTCGGCAACTTGCAGTGCATTGCGTAGCGTCGGTGCCGGGGGCGGGGCTTACCGCGATGGGGGCGGGGCTTACAGGCTGAAGCCCGGTACAGTCGGCAACTTGCAGTGCATTGCGTAGCGTCGGTGCCGGGGGCGGGGCTTACCGCGATGGGGGCGGGGCTTACCGGCTGAAGCCCGGTACAGTCGGCAACTTGCAGTGCATTGCGTAGCGTCGGTGCCGGGGGCGGGGCTTACCGCGATGGGGCGGGGCTTACCGGCTTAATCCCGGTACAGATGGAAACATGCAGTGCATTGCATAGCGTCGGTGCCGGGGGCGGGGCTTACCGCGATGGGGGCGGGGCTTACCGGCTGAAGCCCGGTACAGTCGGCAACTTGCAGTGCATTGCGTAGCGTCGGTGCCGGGGGCGGGGCTTACCGCGATGGGGCGGGGCTTACCGGCTGAAGCCCGGTACAGTCGGCAACTTGCAGTGCATTGCGTAGCGTCGGTGCCGGGGGCGGGGCTTACCGCGATGGGGCGGGGCTTACCGGCTTAATCCCGGTACAGATGGAAACATGCAGTGCATTGCGTAGCGTCGGTGCCGGGGGCGGGGCTTACCGCGATGGGGCGGGGCTTACCGGCTTAATCCCGGTACAGTTGGAAACATGCAGTGCATTGCTTAGCGTCGGTGCCGGGGGCGGGGCTTACCGCGATGGGGCGGGGCTTACCGCGTCATGCCAGGTACAGTGTGCAACTATGGCAACATGCAATGCTTACTGTCACCTTTTCAGCAGACGCAAACCCATCACTTCCTTTGGCGCTGAAGCGGCTGCTACTTCTCATGACATAGCACCGCCACTTGTTTTTTAAACATGCCCCCATTTAAATTGCACTGGAGTAGAGGCAGCACGGTGGTTCATTGGTTAGCACAGTAGCCTTGCAGCGCTGGGGGCCTGGGTTCAACTCCCACTAAGGGCAAAAACCAAATTGCATTGCAGTGAATTACATAGCATTGGGTCGGCGCAGGGGGCGTGGCTTACCGGCTTAAGCCTGGTATGATTGGCCACGTGCATTGGCTGGGGGCGGGGCCTACCGGCTTAAGCCTGGTACAGTTGACAACATGAAATGCTTACTGCCACCTCTTCAGCAGACGCAACACTTCGTTACCTTTTGCGCTGGCGCCGCTGTTACTTCTCATGGCATAGCACCGCCATTTGTTTTATTGAACATGCCCCCCGCGATGGGGGCGTGGCTTACCGGCTTAAGCCCGGTACAGTCGGCAACTTGCAGTGCATTGCATAGCGTCGGTGCCGGGGGCGGGGCTTACCGCGATGGGGGCGGGGCTTACAGGCTGAAGCCCGGTACAGTCGGCAACTTGCAGTGCATTGCGTAGCGTCGGTGCCGGGGGCGGGGCTTACCGCGATGGGGCGGGGGCTTACCGGCTTAATCCCGGTACAGATGGAAACATGCAGTGCATTGCATAGCGTCGGTGCCGGGGGCGGGGCTTACCGCGATGGGGCGGGGCTTACCGGCTTAAGCCGGGTACAGTCGGCAACATACAGTGCATTGCGTAGCGTCGGTGCCGGGGGCGGGGCTTACCGCGATGGGGGCGGGGCTTACAGGCTGAAGCCCGGTACAGTCGGCAACTTGCAGTGCATTGCGTAGCGTCGGTGCCGGGGGCGGGGCTTACCGCGATGGGGGCGGGGCTTACAGGCTGAAGCCCGGTACAGTCGGCAACTTGCAGTGCATTGCGTAGCGTCGGTGCCGGGGGCGGGGCTTACCGCGATGGGGGCGGGGCTTACCGGCTGAAGCCCGGTACAGTCGGCAACTTGCAGTGCATTGCGTAGCGTCGGTGCCGGGGGCGGGGCTTACCGCGATGGGGCGGGGCTTACCGGCTTAATCCCGGTACAGATGGAAACATGCAGTGCATTGCATAGCGTCGGTGCCGGGGGCGGGGCTTACCGCGATGGGGGCGGGACTTACCGGCTGAAGCCCGGTACAGTCGGCAACTTGCAGTGCATTGCGTAGCGTCGGTGCCGGGGGCGGGGCTTACCGCGATGGGGCGGGGCTTACCGGCTTAACCCCGGTACAGATGGAAACATGCAGTGCATTGCATAGCGTCGGTGCCGGGGGCGGGGCTTACCGCGATGGGGGCGGGGGCTTACCGGCTGAAGCCCGGTACAGTCGGCAACTTGCAGTGCATTGCGTAGCGTCGGTGCCGGGGGCGGGGCTTACCGCGATGGGGCGGGGCTTACCGGCTTAATCCCGGTACAGATGGAAACATGCAGTGCATTGCATAGCGTCGGGGCCGGGGGCGGGGCTTACCGCGATGGGGCGGGGCTTACCGGCTTAATCTTGGTACAGATGGAAACATGCAGTGCATTGCATAGCGTCGGTGCCGGGGGCGGGGCTTACCGGCTTAAGCCGGGTACAGTCGGCAACATACAGTGCATTGCGTAGCGTCGGTGCCGGGGGCGGGGCTTACCGCGATGGGGGCGGGGCTTACAGGCTGAAGCCCGGTACAGTCGGCAACTTGCAGTGCATTGCGTAGCGTCGGTGCCGGGGGCGGGGCTTACCGCGATGGGGCGGGGCTTACCGGCTTAATCCCGGTACAGATGGAAACATGCAGTGCATTGCATAGCGTCGGTGCCGGGGGCGGGGCTTACCGCGATGGGGCGGGGCTTACCGGCTTAAGCCCGGTACAGATGGAAACATGCAGTGCATTGCATAGCGTCGGTGCCGGGGGCGGGGCTTACCGCGATGGGGGCGGGGCTTACCGGCTTAAGCCGGGTACAGTCGGCAACATACAGTGCATTGCGTAGCGTCGGTGCCGGGGGCGGGGCTGACCGCGATGGGTTGGGTTGGACCGCGATGGGGGCCTGGGTTCAACTCCCACTAAGGGCAAAAACCAAATTGCATTGCAGTGAATTACATAGCATTGGGTCGGCGCAGGGGGCGTGGCTTACCGGCTTAAGCCTGGTATGATTGGCCACGTGCATTGGCTGGGGGCGGGGCCTACCAGCTTAAGCCTGGTATGATTGGCCACGTGCATTGGCTGGGGGCGGGGCCTACCGGCTTAAGCCTGGTACAGTTGACAACATGAAATGCTTACTGCCACCTCTTCAGCAGACGCAACACTTCGTTACCTTTTGCGCTGGCGCCGCTGTTACTTCTCATGGCATAGCACCGCCATTTGTTTTATTGAACATGCCCCCCGCGATGGGGGCGTGGCTTACCGGCTTAAGCCCGGTACAGTCGGCAACTTGCAGTGCATTGCGTAGCGTCGGTGCCGGGGGCGGGGCTTACCGCGATGGGGGCGGGGCTTACAGGCTGAAGCCCGGTACAGTCGGCAACTTGCAGTGCATTGCGTAGCGTCGGTGCCGGGGGCGGGGCTTACCGCGATGGGGGCGGGGCTTACAGGCTGAAGCCCGGTACAGTCGGCAACTTGCAGTGCATTGCGTAGCGTCGGTGCCGGGGGCGGGCTTACCGCGATGGGGGGGGGGCTTACCGGCTGAAGCCCGGTACAGTCGGCAACTTGCAGTGCATTGCGTAGCGTCGGTGCCGGGGGCGGGGCTTACCGCGATGGGGCGGGGCTTACCGGCTTAATCCCGGTACAGATGGAAACATGCAGTGCATTGCATAGCGTCGGTGCCGGGGGCGGGGCTTACCGCGATGGGGGCGGGGCTTACCGGCTGAAGCCCGGTACAGTCGGCAACTTGCAGTGCATTGCGTAGCGTCGGTGCCGGGGGCGGGGCTTACCGCGATGGGGCGGGGCTTACCGGCTGAAGCCCGGTACAGTCGGCAACTTGCAGTGCATTGCGTAGCGTCGGTGCCGGGGGCGGGGCTTACCGCGATTGGGCGGGGCTTACCGGCTTAATCCCGGTACAGATGGAAACATGCAGTGCATTGCGTAGCGTCGGTGCCGGGGGCGGGGCTTACCGCGAGGGGGCGGGGCTTACCGGCTTAATCCCGGTACAGATGGAAACATGCAGTGCATTGCATAGCGTCGGTGCCGGGGGCGGGGCTTACCGCGATGGGGCGGGGCTTACCGCGTCATGCCAGGTACAGTGTGCAACTATGGCAACATGCAATGCTTACTGTCACCTTTTCAGCAGACGCAACCCATCACTTCCTTTGGCGCTGAAGCGGCTGCTACTTCTCATGACATAGCACCGCCACTTGTTTTTTAAACATGCCCCCATTTAAATTGCACTGGAGTAGAGGCAGCACGGTGGTTCATTGGTTAGCACAGTAGCCTTGCAGCGCTGGGGGCCTGGGTTCAACTCCCACTAAGGGCAAAAACCAAATTGCATTGCAGTGAATTACATAGCATTGGGTCGGCGCAGGGGGCGTGGCTTACCGGCTTAAGCCTGGTATGATTGGCCACGTGCATTGGCTGGGGGCGGGGCCTACCGGCTTAAGCCTGGTATGATTGGCCACGTGCATTGGCTGGGGGCGGGGCCTACCGGCTTAAGCCTGGTACAGTTGACAACATGAAATGCTTATTGCCACCTCTTCAGCAGACGCAACACTTCGTTACCTTTTGCGCTGGCGCCGCTGTTACTTCTCATGGCATAGCACCGCCATTTGTTTTATTGAACATGCCCCCCGCGATGGGGGCGTGGCTTACCGGCTTAAGCCCGGTACAGTCGGCAACTTGCAGTGCATTGCATAGCGTCGGTGCCGGGGGCGGGGCTTACCGCGATGGGGGCGGGGCTTACAGGCTGAAGCCCGGTACAGTCGGCAACTTGCAGTGCATTGCGTAGCGTCGGTGCCGGGGGCGGGGCTTACCGCGATGGGGCGGGGCTTACCGGCTTAATCCCGGTACAGATGGAAACATGCAGTGCATTGCATAGCGTCGGTGCCGGGGGCGGGGCTTACCGCGATGGGGGCGGGGCTTACCGGCTTAAGCCGGGTACAGTCGGCAACATACAGTGCATTGCGTAGCGTCGGTGCCGGGGGCGGGGCTTACCGCGATGGGGGCGGGGCTTACAGGCTGAAGCCCGGTACAGTCGGCAACTTGCAGTGCATTGCGTAGCGTCGGTGCCGGGGGCGGGGCTTACCGCGATGGGGGCGGGGCTTACAGGCTGAAGCCCGGTACAGTCGGCAACTTGCAGTGCATTGCGTAGCGTCGGTGCCGGGGGCGGGGCTTACCGCGATGGGGGCGGGGCTTACAGGCTGAAGCCCGGTACAGTCGGCAACTTGCAGTGCATTGCGTAGCGTCGGTGCCGGGGGCGGGGCTTACCGCGATGGGGGCGGGGCTTACCGGCTGAAGCCCGGTACAGTCGGCAACTTGCAGTGCATTGCGTAGCGTCGGTGCCGGGGGCGGGGCTTACCGCGATGGGGCGGGGCTTACCGGCTTAATCCCGGTACAGATGGAAACATGCAGTGCATTGCATAGCGTCGGTGCCGGGGGCGGGGCTTACCGCGATGGGGGCGGGGCTTACCGGCTGAAGCCCGGTACAGTCGGCAACTTGCAGTGCATTGCGTAGCGTCGGTGCCGGGGGCGGGGCTTACCGCGATGGGGCGGGGCTTACCGGCTTAATCCCGGTACAGATGGAAACATGCAGTGCATTGCATAGCGTCGGTGCCGGGGGCGGGGCTTACCGCGATGGGGGCGGGGCTTACCGGCTGAAGCCCGGTACAGTCGGCAACTTGCAGTGCATTGCGTAGCGTCGGTGCCGGGGGCGGGGCTTACCGCGATGGGGCGGGGCTTACCGGCTTAATCCCGGTACAGATGGAAACATGCAGTGCATTGCATAGCGTCGGGGCCGGGGGCAGGGCTTACCGCGATGGGGCGGGGCTTACCGGCTTAATCTTGGTACAGATGGAAACATGCAGTGCATTGCATAGCGTCGGTGCCGGGGGCGGGGCTTACCGGCTTAAGCCGGGTACAGTCGGCAACATACAGTGCATTGCGTAGCGTCGGTGCCGGGGGCGGGGCTTACCGCGATGGGGGCGGGGCTTACAGGCTGAAGCCCGGTACAGTCGGCAACTTGCAGTGCATTGCGTAGCGTCGGTGCCGGGGGCCGGGCTTACCGCGATGGGGCGGGGCTTACCGGCTTAATCCCGGTACAGATGGAAACATGCAGTGCATTGCATAGCGTC
Organism: Dendropsophus ebraccatus; assembly: GCF_027789765.1. Taxonomy (NCBI): domain Eukaryota; kingdom Metazoa; phylum Chordata; class Amphibia; order Anura; family Hylidae; genus Dendropsophus; species Dendropsophus ebraccatus. Next base: position 48,252 of record NW_027210405.1, on the reverse strand, counting down.
GGTGCCGGGGGCGGGGCTTACCGCGATGGGGCGGGGCTTACCGGCTTAATCCCGGTACAGATGGAAACATGCAGTGCATTGCATAGCGTCGGTGCCGGGGGCGGGGCTTACCGCGATGGGGGCGGGGCTTACCGGCTGAAGCCCGGTACAGTCGGCAACTTGCAGTGCATTGCGTAGCGTCGGTGCCGGGGGCGGGGCTTACCGCGATGGGGCGGGGCTTACCGGCTTAATCCCGGTACAGATGGAAACATGCAGTGCATTGCATAGCGTCGGGGCCGGGGGCAGGGCTTACCGCGATGGGGCGGGGCTTACCGGCTTAATCTTGGTACAGATGGAAACATGCAGTGCATTGCATAGCGTCGGTGCCGGGGGCGGGGCTTACCGGCTTAAGCCGGGTACAGTCGGCAACATACAGTGCATTGCGTAGCGTCGGTGCCGGGGGCGGGGCTTACCGCGATGGGGGCGGGGCTTACAGGCTGAAGCCCGGTACAGTCGGCAACTTGCAGTGCATTGCGTAGCGTCGGTGCCGGGGGCGGGGCTTACCGCGATGGGGCGGGGCTTACCGGCTTAATCCCGGTACAGATGGAAACATGCAGTGCATTGCATAGCGTCGGTGCCGGGGGCGGGGCTTACCGCGATGGGGCGGGGCTTACCGGCTTAAGCCCGGTACAGATGGAAACATGCAGTGCATTGCATAGCGTCGGTGCCGGGGGCGGGGCTTACCGCGATGGGGGCGGGGCTTACCGGCTTAAGCCGGGTACAGTCGGCAACATACAGTGCATTGCGTAGCGTCGGTGCCGGGGGCGGGGCTGACCGCGATGGGTTGGGTTGGACCGCGATGGGGGCCTGGGTTCAACTCCCACTAAGGGCAAAAACCAAATTGCATTGCAGTGAATTACATAGCATTGGGTCGGCGCAGGGGGCGTGGCTTACCGGCTTAAGCCTGGTATGATTGGCCACGTGCATTGGCTGGGGGCGGGGCCTACCAGCTTAAGCCTGGTATGATTGGCCACGTGCATTGGCTGGGGGCGGGGCCTACCGGCTTAAGCCTGGTACAGTTGACAACATGAAATGCTTACTGCCACCTCTTCAGCAGACGCAACACTTCGTTACCTTTTGCGCTGGCGCCGCTGTTACTTCTCATGGCATAGCACCGCCATTTGTTTTATTGAACATGCCCCCCGCGATGGGGGCGTGGCTTACCGGCTTAAGCCCGGTACAGTCGGCAACTTGCAGTGCATTGCGTAGCGTCGGTGCCGGGGGCGGGGCTTACCGCGATGGGGGCGGGGCTTACCGGCTGAAGCCCGGTACAGTCGGCAACTTGCAGTGCATTGCGTAGCGTCGGTGCCGGGGGCGGGGCTTACCGCGATGGGGCGGGGCTTACCGGCTTAATCCCGGTACAGATGGAAACATGCAGTGCATTGCGTAGCGTCGGTGCCGGGGGCGGGGCTTACCGCGATGGGGCGGGGCTTACCGGCTTAATCCCGGTACAGATGGAAACATGCAGTGCATTGCATAGCGTCGGTGCCGGGGCGGGGCTTACCGCGATGGGGCGGGGCTTACCGCGTCATGCCAGGTACAGTGTGCAACTATGGCAACATGCAATGCTTACTGTCACCTTTTCAGCAGACGCAACCCATCACTTCCTTTGGCGCTGAAGCGGCTGCTACTTCTCATGACATAGCACCGCCACTTGTTTTTTAAACATGCCCCCATTTAAATTGCACTGGAGTAGAGGCAGCACGGTGGTTCAGTGGTTAGCACAGTAGCCTTGCAGCGCTGGGGGCCTGGGTTCAACTCCCACTAAGGGCAAAAACCAAATTGCATTGCAGTGAATTACATAGCATTGGGTCGGCGCAGGGGGCGTGGCTTACCGGCTTAAGCCTGGTATGATTGGCCACGTGCATTGGCTGGGGGCGGGGCCTACCGGCTTAAGCCTGGTATGATTGGCCACGTGCATTGGCTGGGGGCGGGGCCTACCGGCTTAAGCCTGGTACAGTTGACAACATGAAATGCTTACTGCCACCTCTTCAGCAGACGCAACACTTCGTTACCTTTTGCGCTGGCGCCGCTGTTACTTCTCATGGCATAGCACCGCCATTTGTTTTATTGAACATGCCCCCCGCGATGGGGGCGTGGCTTACCGGCTTAAGCCCGGTACAGTCGGCAACTTGCAGTGCATTGCATAGCGTCGGTGCCGGGGGCGGGGCTTACCGCGATGGGGGCGGGGCTTACAGGCTGAAGCCCGGTACAGTCGGCAACTTGCAGTGCATTGCGTAGCGTCGGTGCCGGGGGCGGGGCTTACCGCGATGGGGCGGGGCTTACCGGCTTAATCCCGGTACAGATGGAAACATGCAGTGCATTGCATAGCGTCGGTGCCGGGGGCGGGGCTTACCGCGCTGGGGGCGTGGCTTACCGGCTTAAGCCCGGTACAGTCGGCAACTTGCAGTGCATTGCGTAGCGTCGGTGCCGGGGGCGGGGCTTACCGCGATGGGGGCGGGGCTTACAGGCTGAAGCCCGGTACAGTCGGCAACTTGCAGTGCATTGCGTAGCGTCGGTGCCGGGGGCGGGGCTTACCGCGATGGGGGCGGGGCTTACCGGCTGAAGCCCGGTACAGTCGGCAACTTGCAGTGCATTGCGTAGCGTCGGTGCCGGGGGCGGGGCTTACCGCGATGGGGCGGGGCTTACCGGCTTAATCCCGGTACAGATGGAAACATGCAGTGCATTGCATAGCGTCGGTGCCGGGGGCGGGGCTTACCGCGATGGGGGCGGGGCTTACCGGCTGAAGCCCGGTACAGTCGGCAACTTGCAGTGCATTGCGTAGCGTCGGTGCCGGGGGCGGGGCTTACCGCGATGGGGCGGGGCTTACCGGCTTAATCCCGGTACAGATGGAAACATGCAGTGCATTGCATAGCGTCGGTGCCGGGGGCGGGGCTTACCGCGATGGGGGCGGGGCTTACCGGCTGAAGCCCGGTACAGTCGGCAACTTGCAGTGCATTGCGTAGCGTCGGTGCCGGGGGCGGGGCTTACCGCGATGGGGCGGGGCTTACCGGCTTAATCCCGGTACAGATGGAAACATGCAGTGCATTGCATAGCGTCGGGGCCGGGGGCGGGGCTTACCGCGATGGGGCGGGGCTTACCGGCTTAATCTTGGTACAGATGGAAACATGCAGTGCATTGCATAGCGTCGGTGCCGGGGGCGGGGCTTACCGGCTTAAGCCGGGTACAGTCGGCAACATACAGTGCATTGCGTAGCGTCGGTGCCGGGGGCGGGGCTTACCGCGATGGGGGCGGGGCTTACAGGCTGAAGCCCGGTACAGTCGGCAACTTGCAGTGCATTGCGTAGCGTCGGTGCCGGGGGCGGGGCTTACCGCGATGGGGCGGGGCTTACCGGCTTAATCCCGGTACAGATGGAAACATGCAGTGCATTGCATAGCGTCGGTGCCGGGGGCGGGGCTTACCGCGATGGGGCGGGGCTTACCGGCTTAAGCCCGGTACAGATGGAAACATGCAGTGCATTGCATAGCGTCGGTGCCGGGGGCGGGGCTTACCGCGATGGGGGCGGGGCTTACCGGCTTAAGCCGGGTACAGTCGGCAACATACAGTGCATTGCGTAGCGTCGGTGCCGGGGGCGGGGCTGACCGCGATGGGTTGGGTTGGACCGCGATGGGGGCCTGGGTTCAACTCCCACTAAGGGCAAAAACCAAATTGCATTGCAGTGAATTACATAGCATTGGGTCGGCGCAGGGGGCGTGGCTTACCGGCTTAAGCCTGGTATGATTGGCCACGTGCATTGGCTGGGGGCGGGGCCTACCAGCTTAAGCCTGGTATGATTGGCCACGTGCATTGGCTGGGGGCGGGGCCTACCGGCTTAAGCCTGGTACAGTTGACAACATGAAATGCTTACTGCCACCTCTTCAGCAGACGCAACACTTCGTTACCTTTTGCGCTGGCGCCGCTGTTACTTCTCATGGCATAGCACCGCCATTTGTTTTATTGAACATGCCCCCCGCGATGGGGGCGTGGCTTACCGGCTTAAGCCCGGTACAGTCGGCAACTTGCAGTGCATTGCGTAGCGTCGGTGCCGGGGGCGGGGCTTACCGCGATGGGGGCGGGGCTTACCGGCTGAAGCCCGGTACAGTCGGCAACTTGCAGTGCATTGCGTAGCGTCGGTGCCGGGGGCGGGGCTTACCGCGATGGGGCGGGGCTTACCGGCTTAATCCCGGTACAGATGGAAACATGCAGTGCATTGCGTAGCGTCGGTGCCGGGGGCGGGGCTTACCGCGATGGGGCGGGGCTTACCGGCTTAATCCCGGTACAGATGGAAACATGCAGTGCATTGCATAGCGTCGGTGCCGGGGGCGGGGCATACCGCGATGGGGCGGGGCTTACCGCGTCATGCCAGGTACAGTGTGCAACTATGGCAACATGCAATGCTTACTGTCACCTTTTCAGCAGACGCAACCCATCACTTCCTTTGGCGCTGAAGCGGCTGCTACTTCTCATGACATAGCACCGCCACTTGTTTTTTAAACATGCCCCCATTTAAATTGCACTGGAGTAGAGGCAGCACGGTGGTTCATTGGTTAGCACAGTAGCCTTGCAGCGCTGGGGGCCTGGGTTCAACTCCCACTAAGGGCAAAAACCAAATTGCATTGCAGTGAATTACATAGCATTGGGTCGGCGCAGGGGGCGTGGCTTACCGGCTTAAGCCTGGTATGATTGGCCACGTGCATTGGCTGGGGGCGGGGCCTACCGGCTTAAGCCTGGTATGATTGGCCACGTGCATTGGCTGGGGGCGGGGCCTACCGGCTTAAGCCTGGTACAGTTGACAACATGAAATGCTTACTGCCACCTCTTCAGCAGACGCAACACTTCGTTACCTTTTGCGCTGGCGCCGCTGTTACTTCTCATGGCATAGCACCGCCATTTGTTTTATTGAACATGCCCCCCGCGATGGGGGCGTGGCTTACCGGCTTAAGCCCGGTACAGTCGGCAACTTGCAGTGCATTGCATAGCGTCGGTGCCGGGGGCGGGGCTTACCGCGATGGGGGCGGGGCTTACAGGCTGAAGCCCGGTACAGTCGGCAACTTGCAGTGCATTGCGTAGCGTCGGTGCCGGGGGCGGGGCTTACCGCGATGGGGCGGGGCTTACCGGCTTAATCCCGGTACAGATGGAAACATGCAGTGCATTGCATAGCGTCGGTGCCGGGGGCGGGGCTTACCGCGATGGGGCGGGGCTTACCGGCTTAAGCCGGGTACAGTCGGCAACATACAGTGCATTGCGTAGCGTCGGTGCCGGGGGCGGGGCTTACCGCGATGGGGGCGGGGCTTACAGGCTGAAGCCCGGTACAGTCGGCAACTTGCAGTGCATTGCGTAGCGTCGGTGCCGGGGGCGGGGCTTACCGCGATGGGGGCGGGGCTTACAGGCTGAAGCCCGGTACAGTCGGCAACTTGCAGTGCATTGCGTAGCGTCGGTGCCGGGGGCGGGGCTTACCGCGATGGGGGCGGGGCTTACCGGCTGAAGCCCGGTACAGTCGGCAACTTGCAGTGCATTGCGTAGCGTCGGTGCCGGGGGCGGGGCTTACCGCGATGGGGCGGGGCTTACCGGCTTAATCCCGGTACAGATGGAAACATGCAGTGCATTGCATAGCGTCGGTGCCGGGGGCGGGGCTTACCGCGATGGGGGCGGGGCTTACCGGCTGAAGCCCGGTACAGTCGGCAACGTGCAGTGCATTGCGTAGCGTCGGTGCCGGGGGCGGGGCTTACCGCGATGGGGCGGGGCTTACCGGCTTAATCCCGGTACAGATGGAAACATGCAGTGCATTGCATAGCGTCGGTGCCGGGGGCGGGGCTTACCGCGATGGGGGGCGGGGCTTACCGGCTGAAGCCCGGTACAGTCGGCAACTTGCAGTGCATTGCGTAGCGTCGGTGCCGGGGGCGGGGCTTACCGCGATGGGGCGGGGCTTACCGGCTTAATCCCGGTACAGATGGAAACATGCAGTGCATTGCATAGCGTCGGGGCCGGGGGCGGGGCTTACCGCGATGGGGCGGGGCTTACCGGCTTAATCTTGGTACAGATGGAAACATGCAGTGCATTGCATAGCGTCGGTGCCGGGGGCGGGGCTTACCGGCTTAAGCCGGGTACAGTCGGCAACATACAGTGCATTGCGTAGCGTCGGTGCCGGGGGCGGGGCTTACCGCGATGGGGGCGGGGCTTACCGGCTGAAGCCCGGTACAGTCGGCAACTTGCAGTGCATTGCGTAGCGTCGGTGCCGGGGGCGGGGCTTACCGCGATGGGGCGGGGCTTACCGGCTTAATCCCGGTACAGATGGAAACATGCAGTGCATTGCCTAGCGTCGGTGCCGGGGGCGGGGCTTACCGCGATGGGGGCGGGGCTTACCGGCTGAAGCCCGGTACAGTCGGCAACTTGCAGTGCATTGCGTAGCGTCGGGGCCGGGGGCGGGGCTTACCGCGATGGGGCGGGGCTTACCGGCTTAATCCCGGTACAGATGGAAACATGCAGTGCATTGCATAGCGTCGGGGCCGGGGGCAGGGCTTACCGCGATGGGGCGGGGCTTACCGGCTTAATCTTGGTACAGATGGAAACATGCAGTGCATTGCATAGCGTCGGTGCCGGGGGCGGGGCTTACCGGCTTAAGCCGGGTACAGTCGGCAACATACAGTGCATTGCGTAGCGTCGGTGCCGGGGGCGGGGCTTACCGCGATGGGGGCGGGGCTTACAGGCTGAAGCCCGGTACAGTCGGCAACTTGCAGTGCATTGCGTAGCGTCGGTGCCGGGGGCGGGGCTTACCGCGATGGGGCGGGGGCTTACCGGCTTAATCCCGGTACAGATGGAAACATGCAGTGCATTGCATAGCGTCGGTGCCGGGGGCGGGGCTTACCGCGATGGGGCGGGGCTTACCGGCTTAAGCCCGGTACAGATGGAAACATGCAGTGCATTGCATAGCGTCGGTGCCGGGGGCGGGGCTTACCGCGTTGGGGGCGGGGCTTACCGGCTTAAGCCGGGTACAGTCGGCAACATACAGTGCATTGCGTAGCGTCGGTGCCGGGGGCGGGGCTGACCGCGATGGGTTGGGTTGGACCGCGATGGGGGCCTGGGTTCAACTCCCACTAAGGGCAAAAACCAAATTGCATTGCAGTGAATTACATAGCATTGGGTCGGCGCAGGGGGCGTGGCTTACCGGCTTAAGCCTGGTATGATTGGCCACGTGCATTGGCTGGGGGCGGGGCCTACCTGCTTAAGCCTGGTATGATTGGCCACGTGCATTGGCTGGGGGCGGGGCCTACCGGCTTAAGCCTGGTACAGTTGACAACATGAAATGCTTACTGCCACCTCTTCAGCAGACGCAACACTTCGTTACCTTTTGCGCTGGCGCCGCTGTTACTTCTCATGGCATAGCACCGCCATTTGTTTTATTGAACATGCCCCCCGCGATGGGGGCGTGGCTTACCGGCTTAAGCCCGGTACAGTCGGCAACTTGCAGTGCATTGCGTAGCGTCGGTGCCGGGGGCGGGGCTTACCGCGATGGGGGCGGGGCTTACCGGCTGAAGCCCGGTACAGTCGGCAACTTGCAGTGCATTGCGTAGCGTCGGTGCCGGGGGCGGGGCTTACCGCGATGGGGCGGGGCTTACCGGCTTAATCCCGGTACAGATGGAAACATGCAGTGCATTGCGTAGCGTCGGTGCCGGGGGCGGGGCTTACCGCGATGGGGCGGGGCTTACCGGCTTAATCCCGGTACAGATGGAAACATGCAGTGCATTGCATAGCGTCGGTGCCGGGGGCGGGGCTTACCGCGATGGGGCGGGGCTTACCGCGTCATGCCAGGTACAGTGTGCAACTATGGCAACATGCAATGCTTACTGTCACCTTTTCAGCAGACGCAACCCATCACTTCCTTTGGCGCTGAAGCGGCTGCTACTTCTCATGACATAGCACCGCCACTTGTTTTTTAAACATGCCCCCATTTAAATTGCACTGGAGTAGAGGCAGCACGGTGGTTCAGTGGTTAGCACAGTAGCCTTGCAGCGCTGGGGGCCTGGGTTCAACTCCCACTAAGGGCAAAAACCAAATTGCATTGCAGTGAATTACATAGCATTGGGTCGGCGCAGGGGGCGTGGCTTACCGGCTTAAGCCTGGTATGATTGGCCACGTGCATTGGCTGGGGGCGGGGCCTACCGGCTTAAGCCTGGTATGATTGGCCACGTGCATTGGCTGGGGGCGGGGCCTACCGGCTTAAGCCTGGTACAGTTGACAACATGAAATGCTTACTGCCACCTCTTCAGCAGACGCAACACTTCGTTACCTTTTGCGCTGGCGCCGCTGTTACTTCTCATGGCATAGCACCGCCATTTGTTTTATTGAACATGCCCCCCGCGATGGGGGCGTGGCTTACCGGCTTAAGCCCGGTACAGTCGGCAACTTGCAGTGCATTGCATAGCGTCGGTGCCGGGGGCGGGGCTTACCGCGATGGGGGCGGGGCTTACAGGCTGAAGCCCGGTACAGTCGGCAACTTGCAGTGCATTGCGTAGCGTCGGTGCCGGGGGCGGGGCTTACCGCGATGGGGGCGGGGCTTACAGGCTGAAGCCCGGTACAGTCGGCAACTTGCAGTGCATTGCGTAGCGTCGGTGCCGGGGGCGGGGCTTACCGCGATGGGGGCGGGGCTTACCGGCTGAAGCCCGGTACAGTCGGCAACTTGCAGTGCATTGCGTAGCGTCGGTGCCGGGGGCGGGGCTTACCGCGATGGGGCGGGGCTTACCGGCTTAATCCCGGTACAGATGGAAACATGCAGTGCATTGCATAGCGTCGGTGCCGGGGGCGGGGCTTACCGCGATGGGGGCGGGGCTTACCGGCTGAAGCCCGGTACAGTCGGCAACTTGCAGTGCATTGCGTAGCGTCGGTGCCGGGGGCGGGGCTTACCGCGATGGGGCGGGGCTTACCGGCTTAATCCCGGTACAGATGGAAACATGCAGTGCATTGCATAGCGTCGGTGCCGGGGGCGGGGCTTACCGCGATGGGGGCGGGGCTTACCGGCTGAAGCCCGGTACAGTCGGCAACTTGCAGTGCATTGCGTAGCGTCGGTGCCGGGGGCGGGGCTTACCGCGATGGGGCGGGGCTTACCGGCTTAATCCCGGTACAGATGGAAACATGCAGTGCATTGCATAGCGTCGGGGCCGGGGGCAGGGCTTACCGCGATGGGGCGGGGCTTACCGGCTTAATCTTGGTACAGATGGAAACATGCAGTGCATTGCATAGCGTCGGTGCCGGGGGCGGGGCTTACCGGCTTAAGCCGGGTACAGTCGGCAACATACAGTGCATTGCGTAGCGTCGGTGCCGGGGGCGGGGCTTACCGCGATGGGGGCGGGGCTTACAGGCTGAAGCCCGGTACAGTCGGCAACTTGCAGTGCATTGCGTAGCGTCGGTGCCGGGGGCGGGGCTTACCGCGATGGGGCGGGGCTTACCGGCTTAATCCCGGTACAGATGGAAACATGCAGTGCATTGCATAGCGTCGGTGCCGGGGGCGGGGCTTACCGCGATGGGGCGGGGCTTACCGGCTTAAGCCCGGTACAGATGGAAACATGCAGTGCATTGCATAGCGTCGGTGCCGGGGGCGGGGCTTACCGCGATGGGGGCGGGGCTTACCGGCTTAAGCCGGGTACAGTCGGCAACATACAGTGCATTGCGTAGCGTCGGTGCCGGGGGCGGGGCTGACCGCGATGGGTTGGGTTGGACCGCGATGGGGGCCTGGGTTCAACTCCCACTAAGGGCAAAAACCAAATTGCATTGCAGTGAATTACATAGCATTGGGTCGGCGCAGGGGGCGTGGCTTACCGGCTTAAGCCTGGTATGATTGGCCACGTGCATTGGCTGGGGGCGGGGCCTACCAGCTTAAGCCTGGTATGATTGGCCACGTGCATTGGCTGGGGGCGGGGCCTACCGGCTTAAGCCTGGTACAGTAGACAACATGAAATGCTTACTGCCACCTCTTCAGCAGACGCAACACTTCGTTACCTTTTGCGCTGGCGCCGCTGTTACTTCTCATGGCATAGCACCGCCATTTGTTTTATTGAACATGCCCCCCGCGATGGGGGCGTGGCTTACCGGCTTAAGCCCGGTACAGTCGGCAACTTGCAGTGCATTGCGTAGCGTCGGTGCCGGGGGCGGGGCTTACCGCGATGGGGGCGGGGCTTACCGGCTGAAGCCCGGTACAGTCGGCAACTTGCAGTGCATTGCGTAGCGTCGGTGCCGGGGGCGGGGCTTACCGCGATGGGGCGGGGCTTACCGGCTTAATCCCGGTACAGATGGAAACATGCAGTGCATTGCGTCGCGCCGGTGCCGGGGGCGGGGCTTACCGCGATGGGGCGGGGCTTACCGGCTTAATCCCGGTACAGATGGAAACATGCAGTGCATTGCATAGCGTCGGTGCCGGGGCGGGGCTTACCGCGATGGGGCGGGGCTTACCGCGTCATGCCAGGTACAGTGTGCAACTATGGCAACATGCAATGCTTACTGTCACCTTTTCAGCAGACGCAACCCATCACTTCCTTTGGCGCTGAAGCGGCTGCTACTTCTCATGACATAGCACCGCCACTTGTTTTTTAAACATGCCCCCATTTAAATTGCACTGGAGTAGAGGCAGCACGGTGGTTCAGTGGTTAGCACAGTAGCCTTGCAGCGCTGGGGGCCTGGGTTCAACTCCCACTAAGGGCAAAAACCAAATTGCATTGCAGTGAATTACATAGCATTGGGTCGGCGCAGGGGGCGTGGCTTACCGGCTTAAGCCTGGTATGATTGGCCACGTGCATTGGCTGGGGGCGGGGCCTACCGGCTTAAGCCTGGTATGATTGGCCACGTGCATTGGCTGGGGGCGGGGCCTACCGCTTAAGCCTGGTACAGTTGACAACATGAAATGCTTACTGCCACCTCTTCAGCAGACGCAACACTTCGTTACCTTTTGCGCTGGCGCCGCTGTTACTTCTCATGGCATAGCACCGCCATTTGTTTTATTGAACATGCCCCCCGCGATGGGGGCGTGGCTTACCGGCTTAAGCCCGGTACAGTCGGCAACTTGCAGTGCATTGCATAGCGTCGGTGCCGGGGGCGGGGCTTACCGCGATGGGGGCGGGGCTTACCGGCTGAAGCCCGGTACAGTCGGCAACTTGCAGTGCATTGCGTAGCGTCGGTGCCGGGGGCGGGGCTTACCGCGATGGGGCGGGGCTTACCGGCTTAATCCCGGTACAGATGGAAACATGCAGTGCATTGCATAGCGTCGGTGCCGGGGGCGGGGCTTACCGCGCTGGGGGCGGGGCTTACCGGCTTAAGCCCGGTACAGTCGGCAACTTGCAGTGCATTGCGTAGCGTCGGTGCCGGGGGCGGGGCTTACCGCGATGGGGGCGGGGCTTACAGGCTGAAGCCCGGTACAGTCGGCAACTTGCAGTGCATTGCGTAGCGTCGGTGCCGGGGGCGGGGCTTACCGCGATGGGGGCGGGGCTTACCGGCTGAAGCCCGGTACAGTCGGCAACTTGCAGTGCATTGCGTAGCGTCGGTGCCGGGGGCGGGGCTTACCGCGATGGGGCGGGGCTTACCGGCTTAATCCCGGTACAGATGGAAACATGCAGTGCATTGCATAGCGTCGGTGCCGGGGGCGGGGCTTACCGCGATGGGGGCGGGGCTTACCGGCTGAAGCCCGGTACAGTCGGCAACTTGCAGTGCATTGCGTAGCGTCGGTGCCGGGGGCGGGGCTTACCGCGATGGGGCGGGGCTTACCGGCTTAATCCCGGTACAGATGGAAACATGCAGTGCATTGCATAGCGTCGGTGCCGGGGGCGGGGCTTACCGCGATGGGGGCGGGGCTTACCGGCTGAAGCCCGGTACAGTCGGCAACTTGCAGTGCATTGCGTAGCGTCGGTGCCGGGGGCGGGGCTTACCGCGATGGGGCGGGGCTTACCGGCTTAATCCCGGTACAGATGGAAACATGCAGTGCATTGCATAGCGTCGGGGCCGGGGGCGGGGCTTACCGCGATGGGGCGGGGCTTACCGGCTTAATCTTGGTACAGATGGAAACATGCAGTGCATTGCATAGCGTCGGTGCCGGGGGCGGGGCTTACCGGCTTAAGCCGGGTACAGTCGGCAACATACAGTGCATTGCGTAGCGTCGGTGCCGGGGGCGGGGCTTACCGCGATGGGGGCGGGGCTTACAGGCTGAAGCCCGGTACAGTCGGCAACTTGCAGTGCATTGCGTAGCGTCGGTGCCGGGGGCGGGGCTTACCGCGATGGGGCGGGGCTTACCGGCTTAATCCCGGTACAGATGGAAACATGCAGTGCATTGCATAGCGTCGGTGCCGGGGGCGGGGCTTACCGCGATGGGGCGGGGCTTACCGGCTTAAGCCCGGTACAGATGGAAACATGCAGTGCATTGCATAGCGTCGGTGCCGGGGGCGGGGCTTACCGCGATGGGGGCGGGGCTTACCGGCTTAAGCCGGGTACAGTCGGCAACATACAGTGCATTGCGTAGCGTCGGTGCCGGGGGCGGGGCTGACCGCGATGGGTTGGGTTGGACCGCGATGGGGGCCTGGGTTCAACTCCCACTAAGGGCAAAAACCAAATTGCATTGCAGTGAATTACATAGCATTGGGTCGGCGCAGGGGGCGTGGCTTACCGGCTTAAGCCTGGTATGATTGGCCACGTGCATTGGCTGGGGGCGGGGCCTACCAGCTTAAGCCTGGTATGATTGGCCACGTGCATTGGCTGGGGGCGGGGCCTACCGGCTTAAGCCTGGTACAGTTGACAACATGAAATGCTTACTGCCACCTCTTCAGCAGACGCAACACTTCGTTACCTTTTGCGCTGGCGCCGCTGTTACTTCTCATGGCATAGCACCGCCATTTGTTTTATTGAACATGCCCCCGCGATGGGGGCGTGGCTTACCGGCTTAAGCCCGGTACAGTCGGCAACTTGCAGTGCATTGCGTAGCGTCGGTGCCGGGGGCGGGGCTTACCGCGATGGGGGCGGGGCTTACCGGCTGAAGCCCGGTACAGTCGGCAACTTGCAGTGCATTGCGTAGCGTCGGTGCCGGGGGCGGGGCTTACCGCGATGGGGCGGGGCTTACCGGCTTAATCCCGGTACAGATGGAAACATGCAGTGCATTGCGTAGCGTCGGTGCCGGGGGCGGGGCTTACCGCGATGGGGCGGGGCTTACCGGCTTAATCCCGGTACAGATGGAAACATGCAGTGCATTGCATAGCGTCGGTGCCGGGGGCGGGGCATACCGCGATGGGGCGGGGCTTACCGCGTCATGCCAGGTACAGTGTGCAACTATGGCAACATGCAATGCTTACTGTCACCTTTTCAGCAGACGCAACCCATCACTTCCTTTGGCGCTGAAGCGGCTGCTACTTCTCATGACATAGCACCGCCACTTGTTTTTTAAACATGCCCCCATTTAAATTGCACTGGAGTAGAGGCAGCACGGTGGTTCATTGGTTAGCACAGTAGCCTTGCAGCGCTGGGGGCCTGGGTTCAACTCCCACTAAGGGCAAAAACCAAATTGCATTGCAGTGAATTACATAGCATTGGGTCGGCGCAGGGGGCGTGGCTTACCGGCTTAAGCCTGGTATGATTGGCCACGTGCATTGGCTGGGGGCGGGGCCTACCGGCTTAAGCCTGGTATGATTGGCCACGTGCATTGGCTGGGGGCGGGGCCTACCGGCTTAAGCCTGGTACAGTTGACAACATGAAATGCTTACTGCCACCTCTTCAGCAGACGCAACACTTCGTTACCTTTTGCGCTGGCGCCGCTGTTACTTCTCATGGCATAGCACCGCCATTTGTTTTATTGAACATGCCCCCCGCGATGGGGGCGTGGCTTACCGGCTTAAGCCCGGTACAGTCGGCAACTTGCAGTGCATTGCATAGCGTCGGTGCCGGGGGCGGGGCTTACCGCGATGGGGGCGGGGCTTACAGGCTGAAGCCCGGGACAGTCGGCAACTTGCAGTGCATTGCGTAGCGTCGGTGCCGGGGGCGGGGCTTACCGCGATGGGGCGGGGCTTACCGGCTTAATCCCGGTACAGATGGAAACATGCAGTGCATTGCATAGCGTCGGTGCCGGGGGCGGGGCTTACCGCGATGGGGCGGGGCTTACCGGCTTAAGCCGGGTACAGTCGGCAACATACAGTGCATTGCGTAGCGTCGGTGCCGGGGGCGGGGCTTACCGCGATGGGGGCGGGGCTTACAGGCTGAAGCCCGGTACAGTCGGCAACTTGCAGTGCATTGCGTAGCGTCGGTGCCGGGGGCGGGGCTTACCGCGATGGGGGCGGGGCTTACAGGCTGAAGCCCGGTACAGTCGGCAACTTGCAGTGCATTGCGTAGCGTCGGTGCCGGGGGCGGGGCTTACCGCGATGGGGGCGGGGCTTACCGGCTGAAGCCCGGTACAGTCGGCAACTTGCAGTGCATTGCGTAGCGTCGGTGCCGGGGGCGGGGCTTACCGCGATGGGGCGGGGCTTACCGGCTTAATCCCGGTACAGATGGAAACATGCAGTGCATTGCATAGCGTCGGTGCCGGGGGCGGGGCTTACCGCGATGGGGGCGGGGCTTACCGGCTGAAGCCCGGTACAGTCGGCAACTTGCAGTGCATTGCGTAGCGTCGGTGCCGGGGGCGGGGCTTACCGCGATGGGGCGGGGCTTACCGGCTTAATCCCGGTACAGATGGAAACATGCAGTGCATTGCATAGCGTCGGTGCCGGGGGCGGGGCTTACCGCGATGGGGGCGGGGCTTACCGGCTGAAGCCCGGTACAGTCGGCAACTTGCAGTGCATTGCGTAGCGTCGGTGCCGGGGGCGGGGCTTACCGCGATGGGGCGGGGCTTACCGGCTTAATCCCGGTACAGATGGAAACATGCAGTGCATTGCATAGCGTCGGGGCCGGGGGCGGGGCTTACCGCGATGGGGCGGGGCTTACCGGCTTAATCTTGGTACAGATGGAAACATGCAGTGCATTGCATAGCGTCGGTGCCGGGGGCGGGGCTTACCGGCTTAAGCCGGGTACAGTCGGCAACATACAGTGCATTGCGTAGCGTCGGTGCCGGGGGCGGGGCTTACCGCGATGGGGCGGGGCTTACCGGCTTAATCCCGGTACAGTCGGCAACTTGCAGTGCATTGCGTAGCGTCGGTGCCGGGGGCGGGGCTTACCGCGATGGGGCGGGGCTTACCGGCTTAATCCCGGTACAGATGGAAACATGCTGTGCATTGCATAGCGTCGGTGCCGGGGGCGGGGCTTACCGCGATGGGGGCGGGGCTTACCGGCTGAAGCCCGGTACAGTCGGCAACTTGCAGTGCATTGCGTAGCGTCGGTGCCGGGGGCGGGGCTTACCGCGATGGGGCGGGGCTTACCGGCTTAATCCCGGTACAGATGGAAACATGCAGTGCATTGCATAGCGTCGGGGCCGGGGGCAGGGCTTACCGCGATGGGGCGGGGCTTACCGGCTTAATCTTGGTACAGATGGAAACATGCAGTGCATTGCATAGCGTCGGTGCCGGGGGCGGGGCTTACCGGCTTAAGCCGGGTACAGTCGGCAACATACAGTGCATTGCGTAGCGTCGGTGCCGGGGGCGGGGCTTACCGCGATGGGGGCGGGGCTTACAGGCTGAAGCCCGGTACAGTCGGCAACTTGCAGTGCATTGCGTAGCGTCGGTGCCGGGGGCGGGGCTTACCGCGATGGGGCGGGGCTTACCGGCTTAATCCCGGTACAGATGGAAACATGCAGTGCATTGCTTAGCGTCGGTGCCGGGGGCGGGGCTTACCGCGATGGGGCGGGGCTTACCGGCTTAAGCCCGGTACAGATGGAAACATGCAGTGCATTGCATAGCGTCGGTGCCGGGGGCGGGGCTTACCGCGATGGGGGCGGGGCTTACCGGCTTAAGCCGGGTACAGTCGGCAACATACAGTGCATTGCGTAGCGTCGGTGCCGGGGGCGGGGCTGACCGCGATGGGTTGGGTTGGACCGCGATGGGGGCCTGGGTTCAACTCCCACTAAGGGCAAAAACCAAATTGCATTGCAGTGAATTACATAGCATTGGGTCGGCGCAGGGGGCGTGGCTTACCGGCTTAAGCCTGGTATGATTGGCCACGTGCATTGGCTGGGGGCGGGGCCTACCAGCTTAAGCCTGGTATGATTGGCCACGTGCATTGGCTGGGGGCGGGGCCTACCGGCTTAAGCCTGGTACAGTTGACAACATGAAATGCTTACTGCCACCTCTTCAGCAGACGCAACACTTCGTTACCTTTTGCGCTGGCGCCGCTGTTACTTCTCATGGCATAGCACCGCCATTTGTTTTATTGAACATGCCCCCCGCGATGGGGGCGTGGCTTACCGGCTTAAGCCCGGTACAGTCGGCAACTTGCAGTGCATTGCGTAGCGTCGGTGCCGGGGGCGGGGCTTACCGCGATGGGGGCGGGGCTTACCGGCTGAAGCCCGGTACAGTCGGCAACTTGCAGTGCATTGCGTAGCGTCGGTGCCGGGGGCGGGGCTTACCGCGATGGGGCGGGGCTTACCGGCTTAATCCCGGTACAGATGGAAACATGCAGTGCATTGCGTAGCGTCGGTGCCGGGGGCGGGGCTTACCGCGATGGGGCGGGGCTTACCGGCTTAATCCCGGTACAGATGGAAACATGCAGTGCATTGCATAGCGTCGGTGCCGGGGCGGGGCTTACCGCGATGGGGCGGGGCTTACCGCGTCATGCCAGGTACAGTGTGCAACTATGGCAACATGCAATGCTTACTGTCACCTTTTCAGCAGACGCAACCCATCACTTCCTTTGGCGCTGAAGCGGCTGCTACTTCTCATGACATAGCACCGCCACTTGTTTTTTAAACATGCCCCCATTTAAATTGCACTGGAGTAGAGGCAGCACGGTGGTTCAGTGGTTAGCACAGTAGCCTTGCAGCGCTGGGGGCCTGGGTTCAACTCCCACTAAGGGCAAAAACCAAATTGCATTGCAGTGAATTACATAGCATTGGGTCGGCGCAGGGGGCGTGGCTTACCGGCTTAAGCCTGGTATGATTGGCCACGTGCATTGGCTGGGGGCGGGGCCTACCGGCTTAAGCCTGGTATGATTGGCCACGTGCATTGGCTGGGGGCGGGGCCTACCGGCTTAAGCCTGGTACAGTTGACAACATGAAATGCTTACTGCCACCTCTTCAGCAGACGCAACACTTCGTTACCTTTTGCGCTGGCGCCGCTGTTACTTCTCATGGCATAGCACCGCCATTTGTTTTATTGAACATGCCCCCCGCGATGGGGGCGTGGCTTACCGGCTTAAGCCCGGTACAGTCGGCAACTTGCAGTGCATTGCATAGCGTCGGTGCCGGGGGCGGGGCTTACCGCGATGGGGGCGGGGCTTACAGGCTGAAGCCCGGTACAGTCGGCAACTTGCAGTGCATTGCGTAGCGTCGGTGCCGGGGGCGGGGCTTACCGCGATGGGGCGGGGCTTACCGGCTTAATCCCGGTACAGATGGAAACATGCAGTGCATTGCATAGCGTCGGTGCCGGGGGCGGGGCTTACCGCGATGGGGGCGGGGCTTACCGGCTTAAGCCCGGTACAGTCGGCAACTTGCAGTGCATTGCGTAGCGTCGGTGCCGGGGGCGGGGCTTACCGCGATGGGGGCGGGGCTTACAGGCTGAAGCCCGGTACAGTCGGCAACTTGCAGTGCATTGCGTAGCGTCGGTGCCGGGGGCGGGGCTTACCGCGATGGGGGCGGGGCTTACCGGCTGAAGCCCGGTACAGTCGGCAACTTGCAGTGCATTGCGTAGCGTCGGTGCCGGGGGCGGGGCTTACCGCGATGGGGCGGGGCTTACCGGCTTAATCCCGGTACAGATGGAAACATGCAGTGCATTGCATAGCGTCGGGGCCGGGGGCGGGGCTTACCGCGATGGGGCGGGGCTTACCGGCTTAATCTTGGTACAGATGGAAACATGCAGTGCATTGCATAGCGTCGGTGCCGGGGGCGGGGCTTACCGGCTTAAGCCGGGTACAGTCGGCAACATACAGTGCATTGCGTAGCGTCGGTGCCGGGGGCGGGGCTTACCGCGATGGGGGCGGGGCTTACAGGCTGAAGCCCGGTACAGTCGGCAACTTGCAGTGCATTGCGTAGCGTCGGTGCCGGGGGCGGGGCTTACCGCGATGGGGCGGGGCTTACCGGCTTAATCCCGGTACAGATGGAAACATGCAGTGCATTGCATAGCGTCGGTGCCGGGGGCGGGGCTTACCGCGATGGGGCGGGGCTTACCGGCTTAAGCCCGGTACAGATGGAAACATGCAGTGCATTGCATAGCGTCGGTGCCGGGGGCGGGGCTTACCGCGATGGGGGCGGGGCTTACCGGCTTAAGCCGGGTACAGTCGGCAACATACAGTGCATTGCGTAGCGTCGGTGCCGGGGGCGGGGCTGACCGCGATGGGTTGGGTTGGACCGCGATGGGGGCCTGGGTTCAACTCCCACTAAGGGCAAAAACCAAATTGCATTGCAGTGAATTACATAGCATTGGGTCGGCGCAGGGGGCGTGGCTTACCGGCTTAAGCCTGGTATGATTGGCCACGTGCATTGGCTGGGGGCGGGGCCTACCAGCTTAAGCCTGGTATGATTGGCCACGTGCATTGGCTGGGGGCGGGGCCTACCGGCTTAAGCCTGGTACAGTTGACAACATGAAATGCTTACTGCCACCTCTTCAGCAGACGCAACACTTCGTTACCTTTTGCGCTGGCGCCGCTGTTACTTCTCATGGCATAGCACCGCCATTTGTTTTATTGAACATGCCCCCCGCGATGGGGGCGTGGCTTACCGGCTTAAGCCCGGTACAGTCGGCAACTTGCAGTGCATTGCGTAGCGTCGGTGCCGGGGGCGGGGCTTACCGCGATGGGGGCGGGGCTTACCGGCTGAAGCCCGGTACAGTCGGCAACTTGCAGTGCATTGCGTAGCGTCGGTGCCGGGGGCGGGGCTTACCGCGATGGGGCGGGGCTTACCGGCTTAATCCCGGTACAGATGGAAACATGCAGTGCATTGCGTAGCGTCGGTGCCGGGGGCGGGGCTTACCGCGATGGGGCGGGGCTTACCGGCTTAATCCCGGTACAGATGGAAACATGCAGTGCATTGCATAGCGTCGGTGCCGGGGCGGGGCTTACCGCGATGGGGCGGGGCTTACCGCGTCATGCCAGGTACAGTGTGCAACTATGGCAACATGCAATGCTTACTGTCACCTTTTCAGCAGACGCAACCCATCACTTCCTTTGGCGCTGAAGCGGCTGCTACTTCTCATGACATAGCACCGCCACTTGTTTTTTAAACATGCCCCCATTTAAATTGCACTGGAGTAGAGGCAGCACGGTGGTTCAGTGGTTAGCACAGTAGCCTTGCAGCGCTGGGGGCCTGGGTTCAACTCCCACTAAGGGCAAAAACCAAATTGCATTGCAGTGAATTACATAGCATTGGGTCGGCGCAGGGGGCGTGGCTTACCGGCTTAAGCCTGGTATGATTGGCCACGTGCATTGGCTGGGGGCGGGGCCTACCGGCTTAAGCCTGGTATGATTGGCCACGTGCATTGGCTGGGGGCGGGGCCTACCGGCTTAAGCCTGGTACAGTTGACAACATGAAATGCTTACTGCCACCTCTTCAGCAGACGCAACACTTCGTTACCTTTTGCGCTGGCGCCGCTGTTACTTCTCATGGCATAGCACCGCCATTTGTTTTATTGAACATGCCCCCCGCGATGGGGGCGTGGCTTACCGGCTTAAGCCCGGTACAGTCGGCAACTTGCAGTGCATTGCATAGCGTCGGTGCCGGGGGCGGGGCTTACCGCGATGGGGGCGGGGCTTACAGGCTGAAGCCCGGTACAGTCGGCAACTTGCAGTGCATTGCGTAGCGTCGGTGCCGGGGGCGGGGCTTACCGCGATGGGGCGGGGCTTACCGGCTTAATCCCGGTACAGATGGAAACATGCAGTGCATTGCATAGCGTCGGTGCCGGGGGCGGGGCTTACCGCGATGGGGGCGTGGCTTACCGGCTTAAGCCCGGTACAGTCGGCAACTTGCAGTGCATTGCGTAGCGTCGGTGCCGGGGGCGGGGCTTACCGCGATGGGGGCGGGGCTTACAGGCTGAAGCCCGGTACAGTCGGCAACTTGCAGTGCATTGCGTAGCGTCGGTGCCGGGGGCGGGGCTTACCGCGATGGGGGCGGGGCTTACCGGCTGAAGCCCGGTACAGTCGGCAACTTGCAGTGCATTGCGTAGCGTCGGTGCCGGGGGCGGGGCTTACCGCGATGGGGCGGGGCTTACCGGCTTAATCCCGGTACAGATGGAAACATGCAGTGCATTGCATAGCGTCGGTGCCGGGGGCGGGGCTTACCGCGATGGGGGCGGGGCTTACCGGCTGAAGCCCGGTACAGTCGGCAACTTGCAGTGCATTGCGTAGCGTCGGTGCCGGGGGCGGGGCTTACCGCGATGGGGCGGGGCTTACCGGCTTAATCCCGGTACAGATGGAAACATGCAGTGCATTGCATAGCGTCGGTGCCGGGGGCGGGGCTTACCGCGATGGGGGCGGGGCTTACCGGCTGAAGCCCGGTACAGTCGGCAACTTGCAGTGCATTGCGTAGCGTCGGTGCCGGGGGCGGGGCTTACCGCGATGGGGCGGGGCTTACCGGCTTAATCCCGGTACAGATGGAAACATGCAGTGCATTGCATAGCGTCGGGGCCGGGGGCGGGGCTTACCGCGATGGGGCGGGGCTTACCGGCTTAATCTTGGTACAGATGGAAACATGCAGTGCATTGCATAGCGTCGGTGCCGGGGGCGGGGCTTACCGGCTTAAGCCGGGTACAGTCGGCAACATACAGTGCATTGCGTAGCGTCGGTGCCGGGGGCGGGGCTTACCGCGATGGGGGCGGGGCTTACAGGCTGAAGCCCGGTACAGTCGGCAACTTGCAGTGCATTGCGTAGCGTCGGTGCCGGGGGCGGGGCTTACCGCGATGGGGCGGGGCTTACCGGCTTAATCCCGGTACAGATGGAAACATGCAGTGCATTGCATAGCGTCGGTGCCGGGGGCGGGGCTTACCGCGATGGGGCGGGGCTTACCGGCTTAAGCCCGGTACAGATGGAAACATGCAGTGCATTGCATAGCGTCGGTGCCGGGGGCGGGGCTTACCGCGATGGGGGCGGGGCTTACCGGCTTAAGCCGGGTACAGTCGGCAACATACAGTGCATTGCGTAGCGTCGGTGCCGGGGGCGGGGCTGACCGCGATGGGTTGGGTTGGACCGCGATGGGGGCCTGGGTTCAACTCCCACTAAGGGCAAAAACCAAATTGCATTGCAGTGAATTACATAGCATTGGGTCGGCGCAGGGGGCGTGGCTTACCGGCTTAAGCCTGGTATGATTGGCCACGTGCATTGGCTGGGGGCGGGGCCTACCAGCTTAAGCCTGGTATGATTGGCCACGTGCATTGGCTGGGGGCGGGGCCTACCGGCTTAAGCCTGGTACAGTTGACAACATGAAATGCTTACTGCCACCTCTTCAGCAGACGCAACACTTCGTTACCTTTTGCGCTGGCGCCGCTGTTACTTCTCATGGCATAGCACCGCCATTTGTTTTATTGAACATGCCCCCCGCGATGGGGGCGTGGCTTACCGGCTTAAGCCCGGTACAGTCGGCAACTTGCAGTGCATTGCGTAGCGTCGGTGCCGGGGGCGGGGCTTACCGCGATGGGGGCGGGGCTTACCGGCTGAAGCCCGGTACAGTCGGCAACTTGCAGTGCAGTGCGTAGCGTCGGTGCCGGGGGCGGGGCTTACCGCGATGGGGCGGGGCTTACCGGCTTAATCCCGGTACAGATGGAAACATGCAGTGCATTGCGTAGCGTCGGTGCCGGGGGCGGGGCTTACCGCGATGGGGCGGGGCTTACCGGCTTAATCCCGGTACAGATGGAAACATGCAGTGCATTGCATAGCGTCGGTGCCGGGGCGGGGCTTACCGCGATGGGGCGGGGCTTACCGCGTCATGCCAGGTACAGTGTGCAACTATGGCAACATGCAATGCTTACTGTCACCTTTTCAGCAGACGCAACCCATCACTTCCTTTGGCGCTGAAGCGGCTGCTACTTCTCATGACATAGCACCGCCACTTGTTTTTTAAACATGCCCCCATTTAAATTGCACTGGAGTAGAGGCAGCACGGTGGTTCAGTGGTTAGCACAGTAGCCTTGCAGCGCTGGGGGCCTGGGTTCAACTCCCACTAAGGGCAAAAACCAAATTGCATTGCAGTGAATTACATAGCATTGGGTCGGCGCAGGGGGCGTGGCTTACCGGCTTAAGCCTGGTATGATTGGCCACGTGCATTGGCTGGGGGCGGGGCCTACCGGCTTAAGCCTGGTATGATTGGCCACGTGCATTGGCTGGGGGCGGGGCCTACCGGCTTAAGCCTGGTACAGTTGACAACATGAAATGCTTACTGCCACCTCTTCAGCAGACGCAACACTTCGTTACCTTTTGCGCTGGCGCCGCTGTTACTTCTCATGGCATAGCACCGCCATTTGTTTTATTGAACATGCCCCCCGCGATGGGGGCGTGGCTTACCGGCTTAAGCCCGGTACAGTCGGCAACTTGCAGTGCATTGCATAGCGTCGGTGCCGGGGGCGGGGCTTACCGCGATGGGGGCGGGGCTTACAGGCTGAAGCCCGGTACAGTCGGCAACTTGCAGTGCATTGCGTAGCGTCGGTGCCGGGGGCGGGGCTTACCGCGATGGGGCGGGGCTTACCGGCTTAATCCCGGTACAGATGGAAACATGCAGTGCATTGCATAGCGTCGGTGCCGGGGGCGGGGCTTACCGCGATGGGGGCGTGGCTTACCGGCTTAAGCCCGGTACAGTCGGCAACTTGCAGTGCATTGCATAGCGTCGGTGCCGGGGGCGGGGCTTACCGCGATGGGGGCGGGGCTTACAGGCTGAAGCCCGGTACAGTCGGCAACTTGCAGTGCATTGCGTAGCGTCGGTGCCGGGGGCGGGGCTTACCGCGATGGGGGCGGGGCTTACCGGCTGAAGCCCGGTACAGTCGGCAACTTGCAGTGCATTGCGTAGCGTCGGTGCCGGGGGCGGGGCTTACCGCGATGGGGCGGGGCTTACCGGCTTAATCCCGGTACAGATGGAAACATGCAGTGCATTGCATAGCGTCGGGGCCGGGGGCGGGGCTTACCGCGATGGGGCGGGGCTTACCGGCTTAATCTTGGTACAGATGGAAACATGCAGTGCATTGCATAGCGTCGGTGCCGGGGGCGGGGCTTACCGGCTTAAGCCGGGTACAGTCGGCAACATACAGTGCATTGCGTAGCGTCGGTGCCGGGGGCGGGGCTTACCGCGATGGGGGCGGGGCTTACAGGCTGAAGCCCGGTACAGTCGGCAACTTGCAGTGCATTGCGTAGCGTCGGTGCCGGGGGCGGGGCTTACCGCGATGGGGCGGGGCTTACCGGCTTAATCCCGGTACAGATGGAAACATGCAGTGCATTGCATAGCGTCGGTGCCGGGGGCGGGGCTTACCGCGATGGGGCGGGGCTTACCGGCTTAAGCCCGGTCCAGATGGAAACATGCAGTGCATTGCATAGCGTCGGTGCCGGGGGCGGGGCTTACCGCGATGGGGGCGGGGCTTACCGGCTTAAGCCGGGTACAGTCGGCAACATACAGTGCATTGCGTAGCGTCGGTGCCGGGGGCGGGGCTGACCGCGATGGGTTGGGTTGGACCGCGATGGGGGCCTGGGTTCAACTCCCACTAAGGGCAAAAACCAAATTGCATTGCAGTGAATTACATAGCATTGGGTCGGCGCAGGGGGCGTGGCTTACCGGCTTAAGCCTGGTATGATTGGCCACGTGCATTGGCTGGGGGCGGGGCCTACCAGCTTAAGCCTGGTATGATTGGCCACGTGCATTGGCTGGGGGCGGGGCCTACCGGCTTAAGCCTGGTACAGTTGACAACATGAAATGCTTACTGCCACCTCTTCAGCAGACGCAACACTTCGTTACCTTTTGCGCTGGCGCCGCTGTTACTTCTCATGGCATAGCACCGCCATTTGTTTTATTGAACATGCCCCCCGCGATGGGGGCGTGGCTTACCGGCTTAAGCCCGGTACAGTCGGCAACTTGCAGTGCATTGCGTAGCGTCGGTGCCGGGGGCGGGGCTTACCGCGATGGGGGCGGGGCTTACCGGCTGAAGCCCGGTACAGTCGGCAACTTGCAGTGCATTGCGTAGCGTCGGTGCCGGGGGCGGGGCTTACCGCGATGGGGCGGGGCTTACCGGCTTAATCCCGGTACAGATGGAAACATGCAGTGCATTGCGTAGCGTCGGTGCCGGGGGCGGGGCTTACCGCGATGGGGCGGGGCTTACCGGCTTAATCCCGGTACAGATGGAAACATGCAGTGCATTGCATAGCGTCGGTGCCGGGGCGGGGCTTACCGCGATGGGGCGGGGCTTACCGCGTCATGCCAGGTACAGTGTGCAACTATGGCAACATGCAATGCTTACTGTCACCTTTTCAGCAGACGCAACCCATCACTTCCTTTGGCGCTGAAGCGGCTGCTACTTCTCATGACATAGCACCGCCACTTGTTTTTTAAACATGCCCCCATTTAAATTGCACTGGAGTAGAGGCAGCACGGTGGTTCAGTGGTTAGCACAGTAGCCTTGCAGCGCTGGGGGCCTGGGTTCAACTCCCACTAAGGGCAAAAACCAAATTGCATTGCAGTGAATTACATAGCATTGGGTCGGCGCAGGGGGCGTGGCTTACCGGCTTAAGCCTGGTATGATTGGCCACGTGCATTGGCTGGGGGCGGGGCCTACCGGCTTAAGCCTGGTATGATTGGCCACGTGCATTGGCTGGGGGCGGGGCCTACCGGCTTAAGCCTGGTACAGTTGACAACATGAAATGCTTACTGCCACCTCTTCAGCAGACGCAACACTTCGTTACCTTTTGCGCTGGCGCCGCTGTTACTTCTCATGGCATAGCACCGCCATTTGTTTTATTGAACATGCCCCCCGCGATGGGGGCGTGGCTTACCGGCTTAAGCCCGGTACAGTCGGCAACTTGCAGTGCATTGCATAGCGTCGGTGCCGGGGGCGGGGCTTACCGCGATGGGGGCGGGGCTTACAGGCTGAAGCCCGGTACAGTCGGCAACTTGCAGTGCATTGCGTAGCGTCGGTGCCGGGGGCGGGGCTTACCGCGATGGGGCGGGGCTTACCGGCTTAATCCCGGTACAGATGGAAACATGCAGTGCATTGCATAGCGTCGGTGCCGGGGGCGGGGCTTACCGCGATGGGGGCGGGGCTTACCGGCTTAAGCCCGGTACAGTCGGCAACTTGCAGTGCATTGCGTAGCGTCGGTGCCGGGGGCGGGGCTTACCGCGATGGGGGCGGGGCTTACAGGCTGAAGCCCGGTACAGTCGGCAACTTGCAGTGCATTGCGTAGCGTCGGTGCCGGGGGCGGGGCTTACCGCGATGGGGGCGGGGCTTACCGGCTGAAGCCCGGTACAGTCGGCAACTTGCAGTGCATTGCGTAGCGTCGGTGCCGGGGGCGGGGCTTACCGCGATGGGGCGGGGCTTACCGGCTTAATCCCGGTACAGATGGAAACATGCAGTGCATTGCATAGCGTCGGTGCCGGGGGCGGGGCTTACCGCGATGGGGGCGGGGCTTACCGGCTGAAGCCCGGTACAGTCGGCAACTTGCAGTGCATTGCGTAGCGTCGGTGCCGGGGGCGGGGCTTACCGCGATGGGGCGGGGCTTACCGGCTTAATCCCGGTACAGATGGAAACATGCAGTGCATTGCATAGCGTCGGTGCCGGGGGCGGGGCTTACCGCGATGGGGGCGGGGCTTACCGGCTGAAGCCCGGTACAGTCGGCAACTTGCAGTGCATTGCGTAGCGTCGGTGCCGGGGGCGGGGCTTACCGCGATGGGGCGGGGCTTACCGGCTTAATCCCGGTACAGATGGAAACATGCAGTGCATTGCATAGCGTCGGGGCCGGGGGCGGGGCTTACCGCGATGGGGCGGGGCTTACCGGCTTAATCTTGGTACAGATGGAAACATGCAGTGCATTGCATAGCGTCGGTGCCGGGGGCGGGGCTTACCGGCTTAAGCCGGGTACAGTCGGCAACATACAGTGCATTGCGTAGCGTCGGTGCCGGGGGCGGGGCTTACCGCGATGGGGGCGGGGCTTACAGGCTGAAGCCCGGTACAGTCGGCAACTTGCAGTGCATTGCGTAGCGTCGGTGCCGGGGGCGGGGCTTACCGCGATGGGGCGGGGCTTACCGGCTTAATCCCGGTACAGATGGAAACATGCAGTGCATTGCATAGCGTCGGTGCCGGGGGCGGGGCTTACCGCGATGGGGCGGGGCTTACCGGCTTAAGCCCGGTACAGATGGAAACATGCAGTGCATTGCATAGCGTCGGTGCCGGGGGCGGGGCTTACCGCGATGGGGGCGGGGCTTACCGGCTTAAGCCGGGTACAGTCGGCAACATACAGTGCATTGCGTAGCGTCGGTGCCGGGGGCGGGGCTGACCGCGATGGGTTGGGTTGGACCGCGATGGGGGCCTGGGTTCAACTCCCACTAAGGGCAAAAACCAAATTGCATTGCAGTGAATTACATAGCATTGGGTCGGCGCAGGGGGCGTGGCTTACCGGCTTAAGCCTGGTATGATTGGCCACGTGCATTGGCTGGGGGCGGGGCCTACCAGCTTAAGCCTGGTATGATTGGCCACGTGCATTGGCTGGGGGCGGGGCCTACCGGCTTAAGCCTGGTACAGTTGACAACATGAAATGCTTACTGCCACCTCTTCAGCAGACGCAACACTTCGTTACCTTTTGCGCTGGCGCCGCTGTTACTTCTCATGGCATAGCACCGCCATTTGTTTTATTGAACATGCCCCCCGCGATGGGGGCGTGGCTTACCGGCTTAAGCCCGGTACAGTCGGCAACTTGCAGTGCATTGCGTAGCGTCGGTGCCGGGGGCGGGGCTTACCGCGATGGGGGCGGGGCTTACCGGCTGAAGCCCGGTACAGTCGGCAACTTGCAGTGCATTGCGTAGCGTCGGTGCCGGGGGCGGGGCTTACCGCGATGGGGCGGGGCTTACCGGCTTAATCCCGGTACAGATGGAAACATGCAGTGCATTGCGTAGCGTCGGTGCCGGGGGCGGGGCTTACCGCGATGGGGCGGGGCTTACCGGCTTAATCCCGGTACAGATGGAAACATGCAGTGCATTGCATAGCGTCGGTGCCGGGGCGGGGCTTACCGCGATGGGGCGGGGCTTACCGCGTCATGCCAGGTACAGTGTGCAACTATGGCAACATGCAATGCTTACTGTCACCTTTTCAGCAGACGCAACCCATCACTTCCTTTGGCGCTGAAGCGGCTGCTACTTCTCATGACATAGCACCGCCACTTGTTTTTTAAACATGCCCCCATTTAAATTGCACTGGAGTAGAGGCAGCACGGTGGTTCAGTGGTTAGCACAGTAGCCTTGCAGCGCTGGGGGCCTGGGTTCAACTCCCACTAAGGGCAAAAACCAAATTGCATTGCAGTGAATTACATAGCATTGGGTCGGCGCAGGGGGCGTGGCTTACCGGCTTAAGCCTGGTATGATTGGCCACGTGCATTGGCTGGGGGCGGGGCCTACCGGCTTAAGCCTGGTATGATTGGCCACGTGCATTGGCTGGGGGCGGGGCCTACCGGCTTAAGCCTGGTACAGTTGACAACATGAAATGCTTACTGCCACCTCTTCAGCAGACGCAACACTTCGTTACCTTTTGCGCTGGCGCCGCTGTTACTTCTCATGGCATAGCACCGCCATTTGTTTTATTGAACATGCCCCCCGCGATGGGGGCGTGGCTTACCGGCTTAAGCCCGGTACAGTCGGCAACTTGCAGTGCATTGCATAGCGTCGGTGCCGGGGGCGGGGCTTACCGCGATGGGGGCGGGGCTTACAGGCTGAAGCCCGGTACAGTCGGCAACTTGCAGTGCATTGCGTAGCGTCGGTGCCGGGGGCGGGGCTTACCGCGATGGGGCGGGGCTTACCGGCTTAATCCCGGTACAGATGGAAACATGCAGTGCATTGCATAGCGTCGGCGCCGGGGGCGGGGCTTACCGCGATGGGGGCGTGGCTTACCGGCTTAAGCCCGGTACATTCGGCAACTTGCAGTGCATTGCGTAGCGTCGGTGCCGGGGGCGGGGCTTACCGCGATGGGGGCGGGGCTTACAGGCTGAAGCCCGGTACAGTCGGCAACTTGCAGTGCATTGCGTAGCGTCGGTGCCGGGGGCGGGGCTTACCGCGATGGGGGCGGGGCTTACCGGCTGAAGCCCGGTACAGTCGGCAACTTGCAGTGCATTGCGTAGCGTCGGTGCCGGGGGCGGGGCTTACCGCGATGGGGCGGGGCTTACCGGCTTAATCCCGGTACAGATGGAAACATGCAGTGCATTGCATAGCGTCGGTGCCGGGGGCGGGGCTTACCGCGATGGGGGCGGGGCTTACCGGCTGAAGCCCGGTACAGTCGGCAACTTGCAGTGCATTGCGTAGCGTCGGTGCCGGGGGCGGGGCTTACCGCGATGGGGCGGGGCTTACCGGCTTAATCCCGGTACAGATGGAAACATGCAGTGCATTGCATAGCGTCGGTGCCGGGGGCGGGGCTTACCGCGATGGGGGCGGGGCTTACCGGCTGAAGCCCGGTCCAGTCGGCAACTTGCAGTGCATTGCGTAGCGTCGGTGCCGGGGGCGGGGCGTACCGCGATGGGGCGGGGCTTACCGGCTTAATCCCGGTACAGATGGAAACATGCAGTGCATTGCATAGCGTCGGGGCCGGGGGCGGGGCTTACCGCGATGGGGCGGGGCTTACCGGCTTAATCTTGGTACAGATGGAAACATGCAGTGCATTGCATAGCGTCGGTGCCGGGGGCGGGGCTTACCGGCTTAAGCCGGGTACAGTCGGCAACATCCAGTGCATTGCGTAGCGTCGGTGCCGGGGGCGGGGCTTACCGCGATGGGGGCGGGGCTTACAGGCTGAAGCCCGGTACAGTCGGCAACTTGCAGTGCATTGCTTAGCGTCGGTGCCGGGGGCGGGGCTTACCGCGATGGGGGCGGGGCTTACAGGCTGAAGCCCGGTACAGTCGGCAACTTGCAGTGCATTGCGTAGCGTCGGTGCCGGGGGCGGGGCTTACCGCGATGGGGGCGGGGCTTACCGGCTGAAGCCGGGTACAGTCGGCAACTTGCAGTGCATTGCGTAGCGTCGGTGCCGGGGGCGGGGCTTACCGCGATGGGGCGGGGCTTACCGGCTTAATCCCGGTACAGATGGAAACATGCAGTGCATTGCATAGCGTCGGTGCCGGGGGCGGGGCTTACCGCGATGGGGGCGGGGCTTACCGGCTGAAGCCCGGTACAGTCGGCAACTTGCAGTGCATTGCGTAGCGTCGGTGCCGGGGGCGGGGCTTACCGCGATGGGGCGGGGCTTACCGGCTTAATCCCGGTACAGATGGAAACATGCAGTGCATTGCATAGCGTCGGTGCCGGGGGCGGGGCTTACCGCGATGGGGGCGGGGCTTACCGGCTGAAGCCCGGTACAGTCGGCAACTTGCAGTGCATTGCGTAGCGTCGGTGCCGGGGGCGGGGCTTACCGCGATGGGGCGGGGCTTACCGGCTTAATCCCGGTACAGATGGAAACATGCAGTGCAGTGCATAGCGTCGGGGACGGGGGCGGGGCTTACCGCGATGGGGCGGGGCTTACCGGCTTAATCTTGGTACAGATGGAAACATGCAGTGCATTGCATAGCGTCGGTGCCGGGGGCGGGGCTTACCGGCTTAAGCCGGGTACAGTCGGCAACATACAGTGCATTGCGTAGCGTCGGTGCCGGGGGCGGGGCTTACCGCGATGGGGGCGGGGCTTACAGGCTGAAGCCCGGTACAGTCGGCAACTTGCAGTGCATTGCGTAGCGTCGGTGCCGGGGGCGGGGCTTACCGCGATGGGGCGGGGCTTACCGGCTTAATCCCGGTACAGATGGAAACATGCAGTGCATTGCATAGCGTCGGTGCCGGGGGCGGGGCTTACCGCGATGGGGCGGGGCTTACCGGCTTAAGCCCGGTACAGATGGAAACATGCAGTGCATTGCATAGCGTCGGTGCCGGGGGCGGGGCTTACCGCGATGGGGGCGGGGCTTACCGGCTTAAGCCGGGTACAGTCGGCAACATACAGTGCATTGCGTAGCGTCGGTGCCGGGGGCGGGGCTGACCGCGATGGGTTGGGTTGGACCGCGATGGGGGCCTGGGTTCAACTCCCACTAAGGGCAAAAACCAAATTGCATTGCAGTGAATTACATAGCATTGGGTCGGCGCAGGGGGCGTGGCTTACCGGCTTAAGCCTGGTATGATTGGCCACGTGCATTGGCTGGGGGCGGGGCCTACCAGCTTAAGCCTGGTATGATTGGCCACGTGCATTGGCTGGGGGCGGGGCCTACCGGCTTAAGCCTGGTACAGTTGACAACATGAAATGCTTACTGCCACCTCTTCAGCAGACGCAACACTTCGTTACCTTTTGCGCTGGCGCCGCTGTTACTTCTCATGGCATAGCACCGCCATTTGTTTTATTGAACATGCCCCCCGCGATGGGGGCGTGGCTTACCGGCTTAAGCCCGGTACAGTCGGCAACTTGCAGTGCATTGCGTAGCGTCGGTGCCGGGGGCGGGGCTTACCGCGATGGGGGCGGGGCTTACCGGCTGAAGCCCGGTACAGTCGGCAACTTGCAGTGCATTGCGTAGCGTCGGTGCCGGGGGCGGGGCTTACCGCGATGGGGCGGGGCTTACCGGCTTAATCCCGGTACAGATGGAAACATGCAGTGCATTGCGTAGCGTCGGTGCCGGGGGCGGGGCTTACCGCGATGGGGCGGGGCTTACCGGCTTAATCCCGGTACAGATGGAAACATGCAGTGCATTGCATAGCGTCGGTGCCGGGGGCGGGGCTTACCGCGATGGGGCGGGGCTTACCGCGTCATGCCAGGTACAGTGTGCAACTATGGCAACATGCAATGCTTACTGTCACCTTTTCAGCAGACGCAACCCATCACTTCCTTTGGCGCTGAAGCGGCTGCTACTTCTCATGACATAGCACCGCCACTTGTTTTTTAAACATGCCCCCATTTAAATTGCACTGGAGTAGAGGCAGCACGGTGGTTCAGTGGTTAGCACAGTAGCCTTGCAGCGCTGGGGGCCTGGGTTCAACTCCCACTAAGGGCAAAAACCAAATTGCATTGCAGTGAATTACATAGCATTGGGTCGGCGCAGGGGGCGTGGCTTACCGGCTTAAGCCTGGTATGATTGGCCACGTGCATTGGCTGGGGGCGGGGCCTACCGGCTTAAGCCTGGTATGATTGGCCACGTGCATTGGCTGGGGGCGGGGCCTACCGGCTTAAGCCTGGTACAGTTGACAACATGAAATGCTTACTGCCACCTCTTCAGCAGACGCAACACTTCGTTACCTTTTGCGCTGGCGCCGCTGTTACTTCTCATGGCATAGCACCGCCATTTGTTTTATTGCACATGCCCCCCGCGATGGGGGCGTGGCTTACCGGCTTAAGCCCGGTACAGTCGGCAACTTGCAGTGCATTGCATAGCGTCGGTGCCGGGGGCGGGGCTTACCGCGATGGGGGCGGGGCTTACAGGCTGAAGCCCGGTACAGTCGGCAACTTGCAGTGCATTGCGTAGCGTCGGTGCCGGGGGCGGGGCTTACCGCGATGGGGCGGGGCTTACCGGCTTAATCCCGGTACAGAAGGAAACATGCAGTGCATTGCATAGCGTCGGTGCCGGGGGCGGGGCTTACCGCGATGGGGGCGGGGCTTACCGGCTTAAGCCGGGTACAGTCGGCAACATACAGTGCATTGCGTAGCGTCGGTGCCGGGGGCGGGGCTTACCGCGATGGGGGCGGGGCTTACCGGCTGAAGCCCGGTACAGTCGGCAACTTGCAGTGCATTGCGTTGCGTCGGTGCCGGGGGGGGGGCTTACCGCGATGGGGGCGGGGCTTACCGGCTGAAGCCCGGTACAGTCGGCAACATACAGTGCATTGCGTAGCGTCGGTGCCGGGGGCGGGGCTTACCGCGATGGGGGCGGGGCTTACAGGCTGAAGCCCGGTACAGTCGGCAACTTGCGGTGCATTGCGTAGCGTCGGTGCCGGGGGCGGGGCTTACCGCGATGGGGGCGGGGCTTACAGGCTGAAGCCCGGTACAGTCGGCAACTTGCAGTGCATTGCGTAGCGTCGGTGCCGGGGGCGGGGCTTACCGCGATGGGGGCGGGGCTTACCGGCTGAAGCCCGGTACAGTCGGCAACTTGCAGTGCATTGCGTAGCGTCGGTGCCGGGGGCGGGGCTTACCGCGATGGGGCGGGGCTTACCGGCTTAATCCCGGTACAGATGGAAACATGCAGTGCATTGCATAGCGTCGGTGCCGGGGGCGGGGCTTACCGCGATGGGGGCGGGGCTTACCGGCTGAAGCCCGGTACAGTCGGCAACTTGCAGTGCATTGCGTAGCGTCGGTGCCGGGGGCGGGGCTTACCGCGATGGGGCGGGGCTTACCGGCTTAATCCCGGTACAGATGGAAACATGCAGTGCATTGCATAGCGTCGGTGCCGGGGGCGGGGCTTACCGCGATGGGGGCGGGGCTTACCGGCTGAAGCCCGGTACAGTCGGCAACTTGCAGTGCATTGCGTAGCGTCGGTGCCGGGGGCGGGGCTTACCGCGATGGGGCGGGGCTTACCGGCTTAATCCCGGTACAGATGGAAACATGCAGTGCATTGCATAGCGTCGGGGCCGGGGGCGGGGCTTACCGCGATGGGGCGGGGCTTACCGGCTTAATCTTGGTACAGATGGAAACATGCAGTGCATTGCATAGCGTCGGTGCCGGGGGCGGGGCTTACCGGCTTAAGCCGGGTACAGTCGGCAACATACAGTGCATTGCGTAGCGTCGGTGCCGGGGGCGGGGCTTACCGCGATGGGGGCGGGGCTTACAGGCTGAAGCCCGGTACAGTCGGCAACTTGCAGTGCATTGCGTAGCGTCGGTGCCGGGGGCGGGGCTTACCGCGATGGGGCGGGGCTTACCGGCTTAATCCCGGTACAGATGGAAACATGCAGTGCATTGCATCGCGTCGGTGCCGGGGGCGGGGCTTACCGCGATGGGGCGGGGCTTACCGGCTTAAGCCCGGTACAGATGGAAACATGCAGTGCATTGCATAGCGTCGGTGCCGGGGGCGGGGCTTACCGCGATGGGGGCGGGGCTTACCGGCTTAAGCCGGGTACAGTCGGCAACATACAGTGCATTGCGTAGCGTCGGTGCCGGGGGCGGGGCTGACCGCGATGGGTTGGGTTGGACCGCGATGGGGGCCTGGGTTCAACTCCCACTAAGGGCAAAAACCAAATTGCATTGCAGTGAATTACATAGCATTGGGTCGGCGCAGGGGGCGTGGCTTACCGGCTTAAGCCTGGTATGATTGGCCACGTGCATGGGCTGGGGGCGGGGCCTACCGGCTTAAGCCTGGTATGATTGGCCACGTGCATTGGCTGGGGGCGGGGCCTACCGGCTTAAGCCTGGTACAGTTGACAACATGAAATGCTTACTGCCACCTCTTCAGCAGACGCAACACTTCGTTACCTTTTGCGCTGGCGCCGCTGTTACTTCTCATGGCATAGCACCGCCATTTGTTTTATTGAACATGCCCCCCGCGATGGGGGCGTGGCTTACCGGCTTAAGCCCGGTACAGTCGGCAACTTGCAGTGCATTGCGTAGCGTCGGTGCCGGGGGCGGGGCTTACCGCGATGGGGGCGGGGCTTACAGGCTGAAGCCCGGTACAGTCGGCAACTTGCAGTGCATTGCGTAGCGTCGGTGCCGGGGGCGGGGCTTACCGCGATGGGGCGGGGCTTACCGGCTTAATCCC
Source organism: Dendropsophus ebraccatus (assembly GCF_027789765.1). NCBI lineage: Eukaryota > Metazoa > Chordata > Amphibia > Anura > Hylidae > Dendropsophus > Dendropsophus ebraccatus. The sequence continues at coordinate 14,268 of NW_027210405.1, read as the reverse complement.
GGTACAGATGGAAACATGCAGTGCATTGCATAGCGTCGGTGCCGGGGGCGGGGCTTACCGCGATGGGGGCGGGGCTTACCGGCTTAAGCCGGGTACAGTCGGCAACATACAGTGCATTGCGTAGCGTCGGTGCCGGGGGCGGGGCTTACCGCGTTGGGGGCGGGGCTTACCGGCTGAAGCCCGGTACAGTCGGCAACTTGCAGTGCATTGCGTAGCGTCGGTGCCGGGGGCGGGGCTTACCGCGATGGGGGCGGGGCTTACAGGCTGAAGCCCGGTACAGTCGGCAACATACAGTGCATTGCGTAGCGTCGGTGCCGGGGGCGGGGCTTACCGCGATGGGGGCGGGGCTTACAGGCTGAAGCCCGGTACAGTCGGCAACTTGCAGTGCATTGCGTAGCGTCGGTGCCGGGGGCGGGGCTTACCGCGATGGGGGCGGGGCTTACAGGCTGAAGCCCGGTACAGTCGGCAACTTGCAGTGCATTGCGTCGCGTCGGTGCCGGGGGCGGGGCTTACCGCGATGGGGGCGGGGCTTACCGGCTGAAGCCCGGTACAGTCGGCAACTTGCAGTGCATTGCGTAGCGTCGGTGCCGGGGGCGGGGCTTACCGCGATGGGGCGGGGCTTACCGGCTTAATCCCGGTACAGATGGAAACATGCAGTGCATTGCATAGCGTCGGTGCCGGGGGCGGGGCTTACCGCGATGGGGGCGGGGCTTACCGGCTGAAGCCCGGTACAGTCGGCAACTTGCAGTGCATTGCGTAGCGTCGGTGCCGGGGGCGGGGCTTACCGCGATGGGGCGGGGCTTACCGGCTTAATCCCGGTACAGATGGAAACATGCAGTGCATTGCATAGCGTCGGTGCCGGGGGCGGGGCTTACCGCGATGGGGGCGGGGCTTACCGGCTGAAGCCCGGTACAGTCGGCAACTTGCAGTGCATTGCGTAGCGTCGGTGCCGGGGGCGGGGCTTACCGCGATGGGGCGGGGCTTACCGGCTTAATCCCGGTACAGATGGAAACATGCAGTGCATTGCATAGCGTCGGGGCCGGGGGCGGGGCTTACCGCGATGGGGCGGGGCTTACCGGCTTAATCTTGGTACAGATGGAAACATGCAGTGCATTGCATAGCGTCGGTGCCGGGGGCGGGGCTTACCGGCTTAAGCCGGGTACAGTCGGCAACATACAGTGCATTGCGTAGCGTCGGTGCCGGGGGCGGGGCTTACCGCGATGGGGGCGGGGCTTACAGGCTGAAGCCCGGTACAGTCGGCAACTTGCAGTGCATTGCGTAGCGTCGGTGCCGGGGGCGGGGCTTACCGCGATGGGGCGGGGCTTACCGGCTTAATCCCGGTACAGATGGAAACATGCAGTGCATTGCATAGCGTCGGTGCCGGGGGCGGGGCTTACCGCGATGGGGCGGGGCTTACCGGCTTAAGCCCGGTACAGATGGAAACATGCAGTGCATTGCATAGCGTCGGTGCCGGGGGCGGGGCTTACCGCGATGGGGGCGGGGCTTACCGGCTTAAGCCGGGTACAGTCGGCAACATACAGTGCATTGCGTAGCGTCGGTGCCGGGGGCGGGGCTGACCGCGATGGGTTGGGTTGGACCGCGATGGGGGCCTGGGTTCAACTCCCACTAAGGGCAAAAACCAAATTGCATTGCAGTGAATTACATAGCATTGGGTCGGCGCAGGGGGCGTGGCTTACCGGCTTAAGCCTGGTATGATTGGCCACGTGCATTGGCTGGGGGCGGGGCCTACCAGCTTAAGCCTGGTATGATTGGCCACGTGCATTGGCTGGGGGCGGGGCCTACCGGCTTAAGCCTGGTACAGTTGACAACATGAAATGCTTACTGCCACCTCTTCAGCAGACGCAACACTTCGTTACCTTTTGCGCTGGCGCCGCTGTTACTTCTCATGGCATAGCACCGCCATTTGTTTTATTGAACATGCCCCCCGCGATGGGGGCGTGGCTTACCGGCTTAAGCCCGGTACAGTCGGCAACTTGCAGTGCATTGCGTAGCGTCGGTGCCGGGGGCGGGGCTTACCGCGATGGGGGCGGGGCTTACCGGCTGAAGCCCGGTACAGTCGGCAACTTGCCGTGCATTGCGTAGCGTCGGTGCCGGGGGCGGGGCTTACCGCGATGGGGCGGGGCTTACCGGCTTAATCCCGGTACAGATGGAAACATGCAGTGCATTGCGTAGCGTCGGTGCCGGGGGCGGGGCTTACCGCGATGGGGCGGGGCTTACCGGCTTAATCCCGGTACAGATGGAAACATGCAGTGCATTGCATAGCGTCGGTGCCGGGGGCGGGGCATACCGCGATGGGGCGGGGCTTACCGCGTCATGCCAGGTACAGTGTGCAACTATGGCAACATGCAATGCTTACTGTCACCTTTTCAGCAGACGCAACCCATCACTTCCTTTGGCGCTGAAGCGGCTGCTACTTCTCATGACATAGCACCGCCACTTGTTTTTTAAACATGCCCCCATTTAAATTGCACTGGAGTAGAGGCAGCACGGTGGTTCATTGGTTAGCACAGTAGCCTTGCAGCGCTGGGGGCCTGGGTTCAACTCCCACTAAGGGCAAAACCCAAATTGCATTGCAGTGAATTACATAGCATTGGGTCGGCGCAGGGGGCGTGGCTTACCGGCTTAAGCCTGGTATGATTGGCCACGTGCATTGGCTGGGGGCGGGGCCTACCGGCTTAAGCCTGGTATGATTGGCCACGTGCATTGGCTGGGGGCGGGGCCTACCGGCTTAAGCCTGGTACAGTTGACAACATGAAATGCTTACTGCCACCTCTTCAGCAGACGCAACACTTCGTTACCTTTTGCGCTGGCGCCGCTGTTACTTCTCATGGCATAGCACCGCCATTTGTTTTATTGAACATGCCCCCCGCGATGGGGGCGTGGCTTACCGGCTTAAGCCCGGTACAGTCGGCAACTTGCAGTGCATTGCGTAGCGTCGGTGCCGGGGGCGGGGCTTACCGCGATGGGGGCGGGGCTTACCGGCTGAAGCCCGGTACAGTCGGCAACTTGCAGTGCATTGCGTAGCGTCGGTGCCGGGGGCGGGGCTTACCGCGATGGGGCGGGGCTTACCGGCTTAATCCCGGTACAGATGGAAACATGCAGTGCATTGCGTAGCGTCGGTGCCGGGGGCGGGGCTTACCGCGATGGGGCGGGGCTTACCGGCTTAATCCCGGTACAGATGGAAACATGCAGTGCATTGCATAGCGTCGGTGCCGGGGGCGGGGCTTACCGCGATGGGGCGGGGCTTACCGCGTCATGCCAGGTACAGTGTGCAACTATGGCAACATGCAATGCTTACTGTCACCTTTTCAGCAGACGCAACCCATCACTTCCTTTGGCGCTGAAGCGGCTGCTACTTCTCATGACATAGCACCGCCACTTGTTTTTTAAACATGCCCCCATTTAAATTGCACTGGAGTAGAGGCAGCACGGTGGTTCAGTGGTTAGCACAGTAGCCTTGCAGCGCTGGGGGCCTGGGTTCAACTCCCACTAAGGGCAAAAACCAAATTGCATTGCAGTGAATTACATAGCATTGGGTCGGCGCAGGGGGCGTGGCTTACCGGCTTAAGCCTGGTATGATTGGCCACGTGCATTGGCTGGGGGCGGGGCCTACCGGCTTAAGCCTGGTATGATTGGCCACGTGCATTGGCTGGGGGCGGGGCCTACCGGCTTAAGCCTGGTACAGTTGACAACATGAAATGCTTACTGCCACCTCTTCAGCAGACGCAACACTTCGTTACCTTTTGCGCTGGCGCCGCTGTTACTTCTCATGGCATAGCACCGCCATTTGTTTTATTGAACATGCCCCCCGCGATGGGGGCGTGGCTTACCGGCTTAAGCCCGGTACAGTCGGCAACATGCAGTGCATTGCATAGCGTCGGTGCCGGGGGCGGGGCTTACCGCGTTGGGGGCGGGGCTTACAGGCTGAAGCCCGGTACAGTCGGCAACTTGCAGTGCATTGCGTAGCGTCGGTGCCGGGGGCGGGGCTTACCGCGATGGGGCGGGGCTTACCGGCTTAATCCCGGTACAGATGGAAACATGCAGTGCATTGCATAGCGTCGGTGCCGGGGGCGGGGCTTACCGCGATGGGGGCGGGGCTTACCGGCTTAAGCCGGGTACAGTCGGCAACATACAGTGCATTGCGTAGCGTCGGTGCCGGGGGCGGGGCTTACCGCGATGGGGGCGGGGCTTACCGGCTTAAGCCCGGTACAGTCGGCAACTTGCAGTGCATTGCGTAGCGTCGGTGCCGGGGGCGGGGCTTACCGCGATGGGGGCGGGGCTTACAGGCTGAAGCCCGGTACAGTCGGCAACATACAGTGCATTGCGTAGCGTCGGTGCCGGGGGCGGGGCTTACCGCGATGGGGGCGGGGCTTACAGGCTGAAGCCCGGTACAGTCGGCAACTTGCAGTGCATTGCGTAGCGTCGGGGCCGGGGGCGGGGCTTACCGCGATGGGGGCGGGGCTTACAGGCTGAAGCCCGGTACAGTCGGCAACTTGCAGTGCATTGCGTAGCGTCGGTGCCGGGGGCGGGGCTTACCGCGATGGGGGCGGGGCTTACCGGCTGAAGCCCGGTACAGTCGGCAACTTGCAGTGCATTGCGTAGCGTCGGTGCCGGGGGCGGGGCTTACCGCGATGGGGCGGGGCTTACCGGCTTAATCCCGGTACAGATGGAAACATGCAGTGCATTGCATAGCGTCGGTGCCGGGGGCGGGGCTTACCGCGATGGGGGCGGGGCTTACCGGCTGAAGCCCGGTACAGTCGGCAACTTGCAGTGCATTGCGTAGCGTCGGTGCCGGGGGCGGGGCTTACCGCGATGGGGCGGGGCTTACCGGCTTAATCCCGGTACAGATGGAAACATGCAGTGCATTGCATAGCGTCGGTGCCGGGGGCGGGGCTTACCGCGATGGGGGCGGGGCTTACCGGCTGAAGCCCGGTACAGTCGGCAACTTGCAGTGCATTGCGTAGCGTCGGTGCCGGGGGCGGGGCTTACCGCGATGGGGCGGGGCTTACCGGCTTAATCCCGGTACAGATGGAAACATGCAGTGCATTGCATAGCGTCGGGGCCGGGGGCGGGGCTTACCGCGATGGGGCGGGGCTTACCGGCTTAATCTTGGTACAGATGGAAACATGCAGTGCATTGCATAGCGTCGGTGCCGGGGGCGGGGCTTACCGGCTTAAGCCGGGTACAGTCGGCAACATACAGTGCATGGCGTAGCGTCGGTGCCGGGGGCGGGGCTTACCGCGATGGGGGCGGGGCTTACAAGCTGAAGCCCGGTACAGTCGGCAACTTGCAGTGCATTGCGTAGCGTCGGTGCCGGGGGCGGGGCTTACCGCGATGGGGGCGGGGCTTACCGGCTGAAGCCCGGTACAGTCGGCAACTTGCAGTGCATTGCGTAGCGTCGGTGCCGGGGGCGGGGCTTACCGCGAGGGGGCGGGGCTTACCGGCTTAATCCCGGTACAGATGGAAACATGCAGTGCATTGCATAGCGTCGGTGCCGGGGGCGGGGCTTACCGCGATGGGGGCGGGGCTTACCGGCTGAAGCCCGGTACAGTCGGCAACTTGCAGTGCATTGCGTAGCGTCGGTGCCGGGGGCGGGGCTTACCGCGATGGGGCGGGGCTTACCGGCTTAATCCCGGTACAGATGGAAACATGCAGTGCATTGCTTAGCGTCGGGGCCGGGGGCAGGGCTTACCGCGATGGGGCGGGGCTTACCGGCTTAATCTTGGTACAGATGGAAACATGCAGTGCATTGCATAGCGTCGGTGCCGGGGGGGGGGCTTACCGGCTTAAGCCGGGTACAGTCGGCAACATACAGTGCATTGCGTAGCGTCGGTGCCGGGGGCGGGGCTTACCGCGATGGGGGCGGGGCTTACAGGCTGAAGCCCGGTACAGTCGGCAACTTGAAGTGCATTGCGTTGCGTCGTTGCCGGGGGCGGGGCTTACCGCGATGGGGCGGGGCTTACCGGCTTAATCCCGGTACAGATGGAAACATGCAGTGCATTGCATAGCGTCGGTGCCGGGGGCGGGGCTTACCGCGATGGGGCGGGGCTTACCGGCTTAAGCCCGGTACAGATGGAAACATGCAGTGCATTGCATAGCGTCGGTGCCGGGGGCGGGGCTTACCGCGATGGGGGCGGGGCTTACCGGCTTAAGCCGGGTACAGTCGGCAACATACAGTGCATTGCGTAGCGTCGGTGCCGGGGGCGGGGCTGACCGCGATGGGTTGGGTTGGACCGCGATGGGGGCCTGGGTTCAACTCCCACTAAGGGCAAAAACCAAATTGCATTGCAGTGAATTACATAGCATTGGGTCGGCGCAGGGGGCGTGGCTTACCGGCTTAAGCCTGGTATGATTGGCCACGTGCATTGGCTGGGGGCGGGGCCTACCGGCTTAAGCCTGGTATGATTGGCCACGTGCATTGGCTGGGGGCGGGGCCTACCGGCTTAAGCCTGGTACAGTTGACAACATGAAATGCTTACTGCCACCTCTTCAGCAGACGCAACACTTCGTTACCTTTTGCGCTGGCGCCGCTGTTACTTCTCATGGCATAGCACCGCCATTTGTTTTATTGAACATGCCCCCCGCGATGGGGGCGTGGCTTACAGGCTGAAGCCCGGTACAGTCGGCAACTTGCAGTGCATTGCGTAGCGTCGGTGCCGGGGGCGGGGCTTACCGCGATGGGGCGGGGCTTACCGGCTTAATCCCGGTACAGATGGAAACATGCAGTGCATTGCATAGCGTCGGGGCCGGGGGCAGGGCTTACCGCGATGGGGCGGGGCTTACCGGCTTAATCTTGGTACAGATGGAAACATGCAGTGCATTGCATAGCGTCGGTGCCGGGGGCGGGGCTTACCGGCTTAAGCCGGGTACAGTCGGCAACATACAGTGCATTGCGTAGCGTCGGTGCCGGGGGCGGGGCTTACCGCGATGGGGGCGGGGCTTACAGGCTGAAGCCCGGTACAGTCGGCAACTTGCAGTGCATTGCGTAGCGTCGGTGCCGGGGGCGGGGCTTACCGCGTTGGGGCGGGGCTTACCGGCTTAATCCCGGTACAGATGGAAACATGCAGTGCATTGCATAGCGTCGGTGCCGGGGGCGGGGCTTACCGCGATGGGGCGGGGCTTACCGGCTTCAGCCCGGTACAGAGGGAAACATGCAGTGCATTGCATAGCGTCGGTGCCGGGGGCGGGGCTTACCGCGATGGGGGCGGGGCTTACCGGCTTAAGCCGGGTACAGTCGGCAACATACAGTGCATTGCGTAGCGTCGGTGCCGGGGGCGGGGCTGACCGCGATGGGTTGGGTTGGACCGCGATGGGGGCCTGGGTTCAACTCCCACTAAGGGCAAAAACCAAATTGCATTGCAGTGAATTACATAGCATTGGGTCGGCGCAGGGGGCGTGGCTTACCGGCTTAAGCCTGGTATGATTGGCCACGTGCATTGGCTGGGGGCGGGGCCTACCAGCTTAAGCCTGGTATGATTGGCCACGTGCATTGGCTGGGGGCGGGGCCTACCGGCTTAAGCCTGGTACAGTTGACAACATGAAATGCTTACTGCCACCTCTTCAGCAGACGCAACACTTCGTTACCTTTTGCGCTGGCGCCGCTGTTACTTCTCATGGCATAGCACCGCCATTTGTTTTATTGAACATGCCCCCCGCGATGGGGGCGTGGCTTACCGGCTTAAGCCCGGTACCGTCGGCAACTTGCAGTGCATTGCGTAGCGTCGGTGCCGGGGGCGGGGCTTACCGCGATGGGGGCGGGGCTTACCGGCTGAAGCCCGGTACAGTCGGCAACTTGCAGTGCATTGCGTAGCGTCGGTGCCGGGGGCGGGGCTTACCGCGATGGGGCGGGGCTTACCGGCTTAATCCCGGTACAGATGGAAACATGCAGTGCATTGCGTAGCGTCGGTGCCGGGGGCGGGGCTTACCGCGATGGGGCGGGGCTTACCGGCTAAATCCCGGTACAGATGGAAACATGCAGAGCATTGCATAGCGTCGGTGCCGGGGGCGGGGCTTACCGCGATGGGGCGGGGCTTACCGCGTCATGCCAGGTACAGTGTGCAACTATGGCAACATGCAATGCTTACTGTCACCTTTTCAGCAGACGCAACCCATCACTTCCTTTGGCGCTGAAGCGGCTGCTACTTCTCATGACATAGCACCGCCACTTGTTTTTTAAACATGCCCCCATTTAAATTGCACTGGAGTAGAGGCAGCACGGTGGTTCAGTGGTTAGCACAGTAGCCTTGCAGCGCTGGGGGCCTGGGTTCAACTCCCACTAAGGGCAAAAACCAAATTGCATTGCAGTGAATTACATAGCATTGGGTCGGCGCAGGGGGCGTGGCTTACCGGCTTAAGCCTGGTATGATTGGCCACGTGCATTGGCTGGGGGCGGGGCCTACCGGCTTAAGCCTGGTATGATTGGCCACGTGCATTGGCTGGGGGCGGGGCCTACCGGCTTAAGCCTGGTACAGTTGACAACATGAAATGCTTACTGCCACCTCTGCAGCAGACGCAACACTTCGTTACCTTTTGCGCTGGCGCCGCTGTTACTTCTCATGGCATAGCACCGCCATTTGTTTTATTGAACATGCCCCCCGCGATGGGGGCGTGGCTTACCGGCTTAAGCCCGGTACAGTCGGCAACTTGCAGTGCATTGCATAGCGTCGGTGCCGGGGGCGGGGCTTACCGCGATGGGGGCGGGGCTTACAGGCTGAAGCCCGGTACAGTCGGCAACTTGCAGTGCATTGCGTAGCGTCGGTGCCGGGGGCGGGGCTTACCGCGATGGGGCGGGGCTTACCGGCTGAAGCCCGGTACAGTCGGCAACTTGCAGTGCATTGCGTAGCGTCGGTGCCGGGGGCGGGGCTTACCGCGATGGGGCGGGGCTTACCGGCTTAATCCCGGTACAGACGGAAACATGCAGTGCATTGCGTAGCGTCGGTGCCGGGGGCGGGGCTTACCGCGATGGGGCGGGGCTTACCGGCTTAATCCCGGTACAGATGGAAACATGCAGTGCATTGCATAGCGTCGGTGCCGGGGGCGGGGCTTACCGCGATGGGGCGGGGCTTACCGCGTCATGCCAGGTACAGTGTGCAACTATGGCAACATGCAATGCTTACTGTCACCTTTTCAGCAGACGCAACCCATCACTTCCTTTGGCGCTGAAGCGGCTGCTACTTCTCATGACATAGCACCGCCACTTGTTTTTTAAACATGCCCCCATTTAAATTGCACTGGAGTAGAGGCAGCACGGTGGTTCATTGGTTAGCACAGTAGCCTTGCAGCGCTGGGGGCCTGGGTTCAACTCCCACTAAGGGCAAAAACCAAATTGCATTGCAGTGAATTACATAGCATTGGGTCGGCGCAGGGGGCGTGGCTTACCGGCTTAAGCCTGGTATGATTGGCCACGTGCATTGGCTGGGGGCGGGGCCTACCGGCTTAAGCCTGGTATGATTGGCCACGTGCATTGGCTGGGGGCGGGGCCTACCGGCTTAAGCCTGGTACAGTTGACAACATGAAATGCTTACTGCCACCTCTTCAGCAGACGCAACACTTCGTTACCTTTTGCGCTGGCGCCGCTGTTACTTCTCATGGCATAGCACCGCCATTTGTTTTATTGAACATGCCCCCCGCGATGGGGGCGTGGCTTACCGGCTTAAGCCCGGTACAGTCGGCAACTTGCAGTGCATTGCATAGCGTCGGTGCCGGGGGCGGGGCTTACCGCGATGGGGGCGGGGCTTACAGGCTGAAGCCCGGTACAGTCGGCAACTTGCAGTGCATTGCGTAGCGTCGGTGCCGGGGGCGGGGCTTACCGCGATGGGGCGGGGCTTACCGGCTTAATCCCGGTACAGATGGAAACATGCAGTGCATTGCATAGCGTCGGTGCCGGGGGCGGGGCTTACCGCGATGGGGGCGGGGCTTACCGGCTTAAGCCGGGTACAGTCGGCAACATACAGTGCATTGCGTAGCGTCGGTGCCGGGGGCGGGGCTTACCGCGATGGGGGCGGGGCTTACAGGCTGAAGCCCGGTACAGTCGGCAACTTGCAGTGCATTGCGTCGCGTCGGTGCCGGGGGCGGGGCTTACCGCGATGGGGGCGGGGCTTACAGGCTGAAGCCCGGTACAGTCGGCAACTTGCAGTGCATTGCGTAGCGTCGGTGCCGGGGGCGGGGCTTACCGCGATGGGGGCGGGGCTTACCGGCTTAAGCCGGGTACAGTCGGCAACTTGCAGTGCATTGCGTAGCGTCGGTGCCGGGGGCGGGGCTTACCGCGATGGGGGCGGGGCTTACCGGCTGAAGCCCGGTACAGTCGGCAACATCCAGTGCATTGCGTAGCGTCGGTGCCGGGGGCGGGGCTTACCGCGATGGGGCGGGGCTTACCGGCTTAATCCCGGTACAGATGGAAACATGCAGTGCATTGCATAGCGTCGGTGCCGGGGGCGGGGCTTACCGCGATGGGGGCGGGGCTTACCGGCTGAAGCCCGGTACAGTCGGCAACTTGCAGTGCATTGCGTAGCGTCGGTGCCGGGGGCGGGGCTTACCGCGATGGGGCGGGGCTTACCGGCTTAATCCCGGTACAGATGGAAACATGCAGTGCATTGCATAGCGTCGGTGCCGGGGGCGGGGCTTACCGCGATGGGGGCGGGGCTTACCGGCTGAAGCCCGGTACAGTCGGCAACTTGCAGTGCATTGCGTAGCGTCGGTGCCGGGGGCGGGGCTTACCGCGATGGGGCGGGGCTTACCGGCTTAATCCCGGTACAGATGGAAACATGCAGTGCATTGCATAGCGTCGGGGCCGGGGGCAGGGCTTACCGCGATGGGGCGGGGCTTACCGGCTTAATCTAGGTACAGATGGAAACATGCAGTGCATTGCATAGCGTCGGTGCCGGGGGCGGGGCTTACCGGCTTAAGCCGGGTACAGTCGGCAACATACAGTGCATTGCGTAGCGTCGGTGCCGGGGGCGGGGCTTACCGCGATGGGGGCGGGGCTTACAGGCTGAAGCCCGGTACAGTCGGCAACTTGCAGTGCATTGCGTAGCGTCGGTGCCGGGGGCGGGGCTTACCGCGATGGGGCGGGGCTTACCGGCTTAATCCCGGTACAGATGGAAACATGCAGTGCATTGCATAGCGTCGGTGCCGGGGGCGGGGCTTACCGCGATGGGGCGGGGCTTACCGGCTTAAGCCCGGTACAGATGGAAACATGCAGTGCATTGCATAGCGTCGGTGCCGGGGGCGGGGCTTACCGCGATGGGGGCGGGGCTTACCGGCTTAAGCCGGGTACAGTCGGCAACATACAGTGCATTGCGTAGCGTCGGTGCCGGGGGCGGGGCTGACCGCGATGGGTTGGGTTGGACCGCGATGGGGGCCTGGGTTCAACTCCCACTAAGGGCAAAAACCAAATTGCATTGCAGTGAATTACATAGCATTGGGTCGGCGCAGGGGGCGTGGCTTACCGGCTTAAGCCTGGTATGATTGGCCACGTGCATTGGCTGGGGGCGGGGACTACCGGCTTAAGCCTGGTATGATTGGCCACGTGCATTGGCTGGGGGCGGGGCCTACCGGCTTAAGCCTGGTACAGTTGACAACATGAAATGCTTACTGCCACCTCTTCAGCAGACGCAACACTTCGTTACCTTTTGCGCTGGCGCCGCTGTTACTTCTCATGGCATAGCACCGCCATTTGTTTTATTGAACATGCCCCCCGCGATGGGGGCGTGGCTTACCGGCTTAAGCCCGGTACAGTCGGCAACTTGCAGTGCATTGCATAGCGTCGGTGCCGGGGGCGGGGCTTACCGCGATGGGGGCGGGGCTTACAGGCTGAAGCCCGGTACAGTCGGCAACTTGCAGTGCATTGCGTAGCGTCGGTGCCGGGGGCGGGGCTTACCGCGATGGGGCGGGGCTTACCGGCTGAATCCCGGTACAGTCGGCAACATGCAGTGCATTGCGTAGCGTCGGTGCCGGGGGCGGGGCTTACCGCGATGGGGCGGGGCTTACCGGCTTAATCCCGGTACAGATGGAAACATGCAGTGCATTGCGTAGCGTCGGTGCCGGGGGCGGGGCTTACCGCGATGGGGCGGGGCGTTACCGGCTTAATCCGGTACAGATGGAAACATGCAGTGCATTGCATAGCGTCGGTGCCGGGGCGGGGCTTACCGCGATGGGGCGGGGCTTACCGCGTCATGCCAGGTACAGTGTGCAACTATGGCAACATGCAATGCTTACTGTCACCTTTTCAGCAGACGCAACCCATCACTTCCTTTGGCGCTGAAGCGGCTGCTACTTCTCATGACATAGCACCGCCACTTGTTTTTTAAACATGCCCCCATTTAAATTGCACTGGAGTAGAGGCAGCACGGTGGTTCATTGGTTAGCACAGTAGCCTTGCAGCGCTGGGGGCCTGGGTTCAACTCCCACTAAGGGCAAAAACCAAATTGCATTGCAGTGAATTACATAGCATTGGGTCGGCGCAGGGGGCGTGGCTTACCGGCTTAAGCCTGGTATGATTGGCCACGTGCATTGGCTGGGGGCGGGGCCTACCGGCTTAAGCCTGGTATGATTGGCCACGTGCATTGGCTGGGGGCGGGGCCTACCGGCTTAAGCCTGGTACAGTTGACAACATGAAATGCTTACTGCCACCTCTTCAGCAGACGCAACACTTCGTTACCTTTTGCGCTGGGCGCCGCTGTTACTTCTCATGGCATAGCACCGCCATTTGTTTTATTGAACATGCCCCCCGCGATGGGGGCGTGGCTTACCGGCTTAAGCCCGGTACAGTCGGCAACTTGCAGTGCATTGCATAGCGTCGGTGCCGGGGGCGGGGCTTACCGCGATGGGGGCGGGGCTTACAGGCTGAAGCCCGGTACAGTCGGCAACTTGCAGTGCATTGCGTAGCGTCGGTGCCGGGGGGCGGGGCTTACCGCGATGGGGCGGGGCTTACCGGCTTAATCCCGGTACAGATGGAACATGCAGTGCATTGCATAGCGTCGGTGCCGGGGGCGGGGCTTACCGCGATGGGGGCGGGGCTTACCGGCTTAAGCCGGGTACAGTCGGCAACATCCAGTGCATTGCGTAGCGTCGGTGCCGGGGGCGGGGCTTACCGCGATGGGGGCGGGGCTTACAGGCTGAAGCCCGGTACAGTCGGCAACTTGCAGTGCATTGCGTAGCGTCGGTGCCGGGGGCGGGGCTTACCGCGATGGGGGCGGGGCTTACAGGCTGAAGCCCGGTACAGTCGGCAACTTGCAGTGCATTGCGTAGCGTCGGTGCCGGGGGCGGGGCTTACCGCGATGGGGGCGGGGCTTACAGGCTGAAGCCCGGTACAGTCGGCAACTTGCAGTGCATTGCGTAGCGTCGGTGCCGGGGGCGGGGCTTACCGCGATGGGGCGGGGCTTACCGGCTGAAGCCCGGTACAGTCGGCAACTTGCAGTGCATTGCGTAGCGTCGGTGCCGGGGGCGGGGCTTACCGCGATGGGGCGGGGCTTACCGGCTTAATCCCGGTACAGATGGAAACATGCAGTGCATTGCATAGCGTCGGTGCCGGGGCGGGGCTTACCGCGATGGGGGCGGGGCTTACCGGCTGAAGCCCGGTACAGTCGGCAACTTGCAGTGCATTGCGTAGCGTCGGTGCCGGGGGCGGGGCTTACCGCGATGGGGCGGGGCTTACCGGCTTAATCCCGGTACAGATGGAAACATGCAGTTGCATTGCATAGCGTCGGTGCCGGGGGCGGGGCTTACCGCGATGGGGGCGGGGCTTACCGGCTGAAGCCCGGTACAGTCGGCAACTTGCAGTGCATTGCGTAGCGTCGGTGCCGGGGGCGGGGCTTACCGCGATGGGGCGGGGCTTACCGGCTTAATCCCGGTACAGATGGAAACATGCAGTGCATTGCATAGCGTCGGGGCCGGGGGCAGGGCTTACCGCGATGGGGCGGGGCTTACCGGCTTAATCTTGGTACAGATGGAAACATGCAGTGCATTGCATAGCGTCGGTGCCGGGGGCGGGGCTTACCGGCTTAAGCCGGGTACAGTCGGCAACATCCAGTGCATTGCGTAGCGTCGGTGCCGGGGGCGGGGCTTACCGCGATGGGGGCGGGGCTTACAGGCTGAAGCCCGGTACAGTCGGCAACTTGCAGTGCATTGCGTAGCGTCGGTGCCGGGGGCGGGGCTTACCGCGATGGGGCGGGGCTTACCGGCTTAATCCCGGTACAGATGGAAACATGCAGTGCATTGCATAGCGTCGGTGCCGGGGGCGGGGCTTAC
>NW_027210404.1:0-74722 GCF_027789765.1 Dendropsophus ebraccatus | reverse complement strand
GGATGCATCAGAGGGTTATTCAACCCAAAATGACTCACGATGAGGAAAGCAAGCCCCCAATAAGAGGAAGCTATTGAAAACGCCCAAATACGCTTGAGATGAATAAGTCGTTCTACGCTCATGACTATCATTATCGGACGAGTCCTCGACCTCCTCTGCCGACTCTGTAATTACATCAGCCTATGACAAATGTGCATGTGCACACAGCCACCTCGGAAAATTGCTATGACAGTGTTAGAGGGTTCATCCTGAGCTGCAGGCGTTATTGTCGCTAATCCCTACTAAGCAGGATCGAATAATCTAGGGAAAGAACTCAGGAGCGTGAAAAGGAAGATCTCACTGTGGGAAGAAATAAAGTCATACACCCTGGAAAAAAAAAAAGTGGGCATTGAAAAATCAGATGAAAACCAGATGATTAAAATTAGAGGAGAAACTCGAACTACATCACAGAAACTCTAAAAATTTCCAGGAGATGATAACCCTTCAGACTTGACGACGCTCGAGAATAGGAGCCGTCGTAACAATATAAGGATTAGAGGGCTACAGAGGAAGTTAAGTCGGCGAAAACTATATGGTGCGGTGTCTTCATTATTTAATAAGATTCTGGGAAAGACCCTTGAGACCCACATAGAGCTTGACAGGGTTCATCGAGCTCTAAAACAAAGGGAAAAGATTCTAGACGGCCAGGGATTCCATATGCAGAGTGCATTATTACACATTAAAGGAAGACATAATGAAGAGGGCGAGAGAAACATAATATTGATTTTAATGGTGCGAAGATCCAGCTTTTTACAGACTATCAATGCTGACTCTGAGACAAAGAGCTACGCTTCGACACTTACGCCAAAATTACAGGAGCTCAATATTCAATATAAGTGGGTTTTCCGTTTTCTTTATCTGTGAGATTCGAGGGAAGCACTCCTTTTTAAGAGAACCCAAGGACCTGCCGGAGTTCCTGACAGCGTTAAAGCTTTCAAATCTTACCTACACGAATGGTGTGATCTACATGAGACCATGAATATTACCTCCGCCTAGCTACATCTCGAGATCAAAGACCTGAAGACACAGATGAGGCCGGGAGACGGGACCTGCCACCATTGCCGAAAGAGAGAGGGAGAGGAAGATGCAGAGGAGCCAACAGCCTGGACCGAGTTGAAGAGAGTGCCGAGATGCTGCTACCTGACTAAGTTGTCTATATTATGCTTTGTTGCTGTGCATGTTTTCTTCCCTGAGTAGCAGCTGATTGTTAGTTTTATGCAGATATTTATTTGTTTAAACGTCAGTATTAAGGATAGCTCCCATAGTGATAGGGATTTATCTAAATGGAATGCTTTATTAGATTGGTAGCGATCTTGGAGCTCTACTTGTTGTTTTAACATATGTTAGATAATTATCATTGCTTGAGGCTCGAGGGTTGCTATTTATATGGGTAATAGTTAATAGGATATTTGGATAAACGTTTCATTAAAAGGTTTATATAGGACTTCTAATAAATATTTTACTTACATTGCTTTTTATTCCCTCCTAAACGGTATTAGGATGTAGAATAGGCTAGACACTTTAGTTCTCACTTAGGCCCATCAACGTTTCACCCACCCTCCAATAGTTTGTCTTGCTTAACAAGACTTATTGAATAATTGTCTTAAATAGTCCCTCGCGTATTATATCGCTTTTTTTTGTTAGTTTAGTTTTTGCTTTGTTCCTTTTTCTCTTTTCAGTTGTTTAAACTTATCTGTTTATATTAATTGCATCTTTTTATTTTTCTTGAAGTGCTTAATCTCTCCTTTCCTTTTTCCTAGTTCCATCTAGTCCTTCCCTCCTCTCTTCATCCTCCTGCGGTTGTGGTCACGAACAGTCCTTGGCAACACAGAGGACATCTCTGAACGACAAGAACAAGACAACACGACAGACATAGACATCCGCCAATTGTAAGTTATACATTCTCACAAGCACCATGACAGACATCACCATCACAACATTAAACGTTAACGGGTTTAATACACCTGAAAAACGCTCAAATATACTATACTCACTACATAAAAAGAAATCACACATAGTTATGCTTCAAGAAACCCATTTTAAAACAGACAAAACCCCTGACCTAGGGAAAAATAGATATTTCACAAATTGGTTCCACGCTACCTCTCCCGACAAAAAAAAAAGGGGGTCTCTATAGGCTTCATAGAACACTCCCTTACAAACTAATAGATGTAAAAATTGATCCAGAGGCCAGATATATCTTTATCAATTGCATAATTGCGGAAGAGACACTAACCTTAGCAAACCTATATGCTCCAAACCAAAATCAGGCCAAGTTTATCACTGAGACACTTAACGCACTACAAATATTCGCGAAGGGTCAGATACTACTTGGAGGTGATTTTAATATTCCTATGAACCCGCTGGTGGATACATCATCAGGTAAAACAAAAATTGCCTTAGAGAAATTAAAAAGATCCAAAAATCCTGAGGGAGCTTAAATTGTATGATTCATGGAGACTTTTGAACGCTACTGGAAGAGATTATTCTTTTTTTTCAGCCCCAACCGCCTCATACTCTAGACTGGATTATATTTTCACAGCACATTCGCTTCTTAGTTCGGTCAAGACGCCACAATAGGAAATATAGTCCTGTCTGATCATGCACCTGTTCACACCACTTTGGCCCTTCTTCCTAAAAAGAAGCCGGCTGCGATATGGAGATTGAATGAGTCTCTGTTAGATGATACGGCTTGTGTTGCCGACCTCAAAATACATTGATATTTTTGAACAGGCTCATAAAGGAGATTCTACGGCAGATGTTTTTAAGTGGGAAGCCTTAAGGCCTCGGCAAGGGGTATTTTGATTTCACACGGGGCAAGACTTAAAAGAGACAAAACAAAAAAACTGAATGGCCTCTTATCCAAATTGAACGACTTAGAAGCTGTACATAAAAGTCCTTGCTGTCCGAGACATTATTAGAGCTGAATGAAACTAGAAATAAAATAAAGGATATAATTCACGAGCAGTATAAAAGGACTGTCCCAAATTTGTGGTAAGAGTTTTTATATTTGGAGTAACAGCCTAGTAGATTTTGGCAAACGCCCTAAAAAATAAAAGAATAGCTAATACTATACCCTCTATCAGAAATACAAAAGGAGTGATAACATATAATACTGAAGAAATTTCAGATACATTTAAAAATTTTTATGATAAATTATATCAGCTTCCCCAAGAATAACAGATCTTCAGATATAGCGTCCTCTTCTAATCCCTGACAGAGTATATCAAAAACTAGTCTCCCTGAAATATCCCTGATGAGAGTAGTGAGCTAGATAAAGATTTTACGTTGGTTGAGATTAACGAAGTCATTAAAAAACTCTCAAATGGGAAATCCCCGGGCCCAGATGGCTACACAGCTAAATTTTATAAATTATTTTCAGATTTCATATCTCCATACCTCCTAAAAGCATTTAACTCCATTTCCACATTGCGAAATTTTCCTCCATCAGCTTTAGAAGCATTCATTACAGTAATCCCGAAAGAAGGCAAGGACTCTAGCTCATGTAACAACTATAGGCGATCTCCTTGCTGAACGTAGACACAAAAATATACTCAAAAATCATTGCAAATAGACTTGCAGGGCTCTTGGGGTCTCTAATCGATCCGGATCAAGTGGGATTTATTCAAAACAGAGAAGCAAGGGACAATACGCTTAGAGCGTTTGCTCTTGCTAATTACTCACACAACGCAAAACTTGGCACAGTGCTTCTTGCTCTAGATGCGAGAAGGCGTTTGATAGGGTCGATTGGAGGTTCCTTGAGCTCTCGCTAAAGCAAATTGGACTAGGCCCAAATTTAACGTCTAAAATAATGGCACTTTATAATAACCCCACCGCTAAACTAAAAATTAATGGCACATTATCCCGTACAATAAATATTAGAAATGGAACACGTCAGGGATGCCCTCTTTCACCAATACTCTATGTTTTATGCATGGAACACTTATTGATCTCAATAAGAAACAATTCGAACATTAGAGGTATCAGGTTAGGGAAAAGACACCATGTCTGCTCAGCTTATGCAGATGACCTTCTCTTTTTATTACTCAGCCACACACATCCTTGCCCTCCCTATGGCCACCATTGAGGAATTTGCTCTTCATAGTAATTATAAACTAAATGTAAACAAATGTGAGGCTCTTACCATCGCTTTATCAGACGAGATCAGGAAAAATTAATGGAAAATTACCCGTTTAATTGGAGGACAAATGCACTTAACTATTTAGGGACACAAATAGCGACCTCCCCAGAGAATATAATAAAAGAGAACTTTGACCCCTTAATGAAAAAAATAAAAAGTGATATGGGAGGGTGGGAAAGGAAGGAGTTCTCCTGGATAGGAAGGATTAATATCCTAAAAATGAATGTACTACCACGCTTGTTGTATTTATTTCAAGCGGTACCAGCAACCTTGAAGCAGCCCTATCTATCCAGGATGAACTCGACCTTCACTAAATTTGTCTGGGCTCAAAAACCAGCACGCATAGCTTCCAAGACACTCATCAGACCAAATTAGAGGGAGGTTTAACATTACCGAGTTGCAAAGCATACTACCAGGCGGCTATTCTGAACAGGGTACTGGATGCTTTCAAACATAGAAATGACAAATTATGGATACAATTGGAATCACATATTACAAATTTTGAACCAGCAGCTATCTTGTGGACCCTAAAGATATTTGAAGGATATTAGATCTATATTCTCATCTCCAATTAGCGCCTCCATTGCATCTTTAATAAATTCTCCAAAACATATGGTATCTGAACAATTTAAACCGGATGGCCCCCTTATACCGTTAGGTAGAAATTTGAGATTCCTCCCAGCCTTACATAAAACTCCTTCTTAGGGTTCCTACTGAAGGGAACATCACATTTCACTCACTACTTTCCAAGAACGGCGTTAAACAACTGGAGGACCTCCCTTTTAAGGAGGAAAGAGAAGCTCTTCCAGTGGAAACAGTACGACTCCAATATGCACAGCTGGTTTCGTTTATTGAAAGACAGAAAAATACACTCAGATTGGTCAGGAATCTATTGCCTTTGAAGAATTATGTGTCTCTCCTTCCGCCACGTCTAAGGCAGTGTCAGTGATATATAAATTACTGGTATCTAGTGATGAGGAATCTCGCCCGGATTACCTCACAAGTTGGGAAAGGGAACTAGAGGTCTCCTTCACATCTGAGGAGGTCTCTATGGCCTTTTATATAACGCACAAGACTTCCATCTCTTGCAGTATACAAGAGAGGAACTTTAAAATTTGGCTAGATGGTACCTTGTACCTGCTAAATTAGCTTCAATGTACCCGAATCGCAGTGATCTCTGCTGGAGATGTGGTGTGGGGAGAGGCACTATGTTACACATATGGTGGGATTGTCCCATAGTAAAAAGATTCTGGTCAGATGTAATTAATATCATAAACATCATCGTGGATATACAGGTGCATAATCAGCCCAAACAAGTTTTATTATCAATGATTCCAGGACAGAGACACACTGTGAAAAACTCTGTGGTTGGCTTTCTCCTGACCGCAGCTAGAGCAATAATAGCGAGAAAGTGGAGATCCACTTCAGCACCCCATATCTCTGAATGGGTTGATGAAGTAAATATGATCCATCGATTAGAAGAATTAGTATCAGAAGACTTGGATATTGGGAAGAAATTCCACACTAATGGATTAACTGGGTAAATTTTAAAGAGTCAGATCAATATCAAATTTTTAATTGAGTTCAGACCCACCCAATCACACAACATAGATAGATCCACAGAGGCCAATATAAAGTAGTAATCATTTACATAACATCATACGGAGGAACATTGACGTTCGTGTAGTCCATACTTCATAGAAGAAGCTGATTCTTGAAGCCTGATCTGTTCGGTGCCTCTGTGTTGCCAACGACAATTATAAAGGTACGTTGTGTCTACTGTTGGACATGAGACTTGATATCTATAAGAAGATATGAATAAGATAGGGCCATGGGCCTTATTAGTACACAACCGCAGTACTCATGCAAAATCCTATTTCTTTTTCTAGTTCACACTTACTACCTATCTTTGTTATATTTGGGATGGTTCCTACCCTATCCTTATCCTATGTAAGGTCATTTAAGGGAGTGAGATTAGCATGATTATACGGTATTCTTATGGAAAACACACCCGGATAGTAATATAAACTACCTATTGATTGTGACTCTGCATTTAAAAATTAACGGTAGATTTATTTGATTTTCCTGATGACCCACGGACTCCCCTTTTTATTTTTCCCTTCCCCTTTTCTTTCCCCTTTCTCTTACCTACTCCTCCCCTTAATTCACCGTTAAGTTGTTATTGTAGCTTCTAGATTGCTTTATTATGGTGCTTTTTGTAACTTTAATTTCTTTAATAAAATTTAAATTTGTTAGAAAATCAACTGGCGTCTCTATTCAATTGTGTGGAGCGCATATCAGGTGGTTTTCTCTGCCGGCTTAAGAGATACACGTGAAACTAAAGCCGATCCTGGGTGCCTAGGGTGCCTGTCATCCAATCCGCACTGAATTCATTTCTAGCACATAGCCAAAAATCGCCCCATTGACTTACATTGGAGTGCAGAAAAGGTCATTTTTTCTCGGTCCCTTAAGAGGTAGGAGTTAAACAAGCTTAGGTCTGCGGTGCCCAGGGGGGACCCCATCCAGCCCGCACTGAGTTTCATTCCTACCACCTTAGGAAAAAAAGTCATTATTTTGAGGCTTAGAAGTCATTTCTGCAATTCCCATAGAAAATCAACGGCGTCTCTATTCAATTGTGTGGAGCGCATATCAGGTGGGTTTTCTCTGCCGGCTTAAGAGATACACGTGAAACTAAAGCCGATCCTGGGTGCCTAGGGTGCCTGTCATCCAATCCGCACTGAATTTCATTTCTAGCACATAGCCAAAAAATCGCCCCATTGACTTACATTGGAGTGCAGAAAAGGTCATTTTTTTCTCGGTCCCTTTAAGAGGTAGGAGTTAAACAAGCTTAGGTCTGCGGTGCCCAGGGGGGACCCCATCCAGCCCGCACTGAGTTTCATTCCTACCACCTTAGGAAAAAAAGTCATTATTTTGAGGCTTAGAAGTCATTTCTGCAATTCCCATAGAAAATCAACGGCGTCTCTAATTCAATTGTGTGGAGCGCATATCAGGTGGGTTTTCTCTGCCGGCTTAAGAGATACACGTGAAACTAAAGCCGATCCTGGGTGCCTAGGGTGCCTGTCATCCAATCCGCACTGCATTTCATTTCTAGCACATAGCCAAAAAATCGCCCCCATTGACTTACATTGGAGTGCAGAAAAGGTCATTTTTTTCTCGGTCCCTTTAAGAGGTAGGAGTTAAACAAGCTTAGGTCTGCGGTGCCCAGGGGGGACCCCATCCAGCCCGCACTGAGTTTCATTCCTACCACCTTAGGAAAAAAAGTCATTATTTTGAGGCTTAGAAGTCATTTCTGCAATTCCCATAGAAAATCAATGGCGAGGCGTGGCTTGCAGCGCTGATGGCAAGCAGCGCTTAGTGTGAGCTCCGGTGTCGGCCTCGGCTTCAGAGGGACCCGGCGCAGCGAAAACCCGACATGAGTAAAGCAGGGAAGAAGCAAAAGAGCAAGGAGACGTCGGGGGATAAAATGAGCTTACCGGCTAGTAGAGCGGAGCGGCAGGAGGGCGATGCTGCAGAGCGGAGCGGCCGCAGCACAGGGAGAAATGTGGCGGCGGCCATCTTGGATGAAAATTTGCAGAAGACAGAGGCCAGCCAGAGACCTGCAGCAGCACCCGAGAAAACAGCTGAGCTGCTCGCAGTGAGTAAGGAGCCGGCAGCGCTCCGTTGCACACAGCAATTAAAGGGGAAGGTGGAGGAGATTAATGTGCATACATCAGCAATCAATATGCAGAATGCTAAATCGGCGGCCATCTTGGTTGGGGCAGAAGGGAATGTCCCACAAATTGATAAGGGGGATTTGGGCGCAGTCCCTAAAAAGAACTACATTACAATAGAATGGGACCCCCAGATGCAGGGGCAGCCCACAGATCTGTTCGTAACCCCCTCTAAGAGCAGCGATGCCCGAGAGAGGCCTGCCACTGTAGCATTTACACATTCGGCCATATTGGAGGAGGAGAATAGGAAAATGTTACACTCTTCCAATAAGCATACTGCTAAAGTGCCTGCCCTCCCAACCCCAAAAGCTGCTGTATCTCATGGAGATCAGGCTTGCGATATGGACACATCCCAATCTCATGGCGAAAATAGTTTCCAGGGGCAAAATTCCGCTCTTTTACATAAACCTGCGCAATGTAAAAGGGGAACCAGGAGTCGGATGCATCAGAGGGTTATTCAACCCCAAATGACTCAGATGAGGAAAGCAAGCCCCCAAATAAGAGGAAGCTATTGAAAACGCCAAATAAGCTTGAGATGAATAAGTCGTTCTACGCTCATGACTTATCATCATCGGACGAGTCCTCGACCTCCTCTGCCGACTCTGTAATACATCAGCCTATGACAAATGTGCATGTGCACACAGCCACCTCGGAAAATGCTATGAAAGTGTTAGAGGGTCATCCTGAGCTGCAGGCGTTATTGTCGCTAATCCCTACTAAGCAGGATCTGAATAATCTAGGGAAAGAACTCAAGGCAGCGTGGAAAAGAGATCTCACTGTGGTGCAGAATAAAGTCATAACCCTGGAAAAAAAAACAGTGGGCATTGAAAAATCTCAGATGAAACAAGATGATAAAATTAGAGAACTGACCTACATCACAGAAACTCTAAAAATTTCCCAGAAGATGATAACCCTCAGACTTGACGACGTCGAGAATAGGAGCCGTCGTAACAATATAAGGATTAGAGGGCTACCAGAGGAAGTTAAGTCGGCGGAACTATATGGTGCGGTGTCTTCATTATTTAATAAGATTCTGGAAAGACCCCTTGATACCCACATAGAGCTTGACAGGGTTCATCGAGCTCTAAAACCAAAGGGAAAAGATTCTAGACGGCCCAGGGATACCATATGCAGAGTGCATTATTACACATTAAAGGAAGACATAATGAAGAGGGCGAGAGAAATCCATAATATTGATTTTAATGGTGCGAAGATCCAGCTTTTTACAGACTTATCAATGCTGACTCTGAGACAAAGAGCTACGCTTCGACCACTTACGCAAAAATTACAGGAGCTCAATATTCAATATAAGTGGGGTTTTCCGTTTTCTTTATCTGTGAGATTCGAGGGAAGCACTCTTATTTTAAGAGAACCCAAGGACCTGCCGGAGTTCCTGACAGCGTTAAAGCTTTCAAATCTTTACCTACACGAATGGTGTGATCTACATGAGACCATGATATTACCTCCGCCTAGCTACATCTCGAGATCAAGACCTGAAGACACAGATGAGGCCGGGAGACGGGACCTGCCACCATTGCCGAAAAGAGAGAGGGAGAGGAAGATGCAGAGGAGCCAACAGCCTGGACCGAGTTGAAGAGAGTGCCGAGATGCTGCTACCTGACTAAGTTGTCTATATTATGCTTTTGTTGCTGTGCATGTTTTCTTCCCTGAGTAGCAGCTGATTGTTAGTTTTAGGCAGATATTTATTTGTTTAAACGTCAGTATTAAGGATAGCTCCCATAGTGATAGGGATTTATCTAAATGGAATGGCTTTATTAGATTGGTAGCGATCTTGGAGCCTCTACTTGTTGTTTTAACATATGTTAGATAATTATCATTTGCTTTGAGGCTCGAGGGTTGCTATTTATATGGGTAATAGTTAATAGGATATTTGGATAAACGTTTCATTAAAAGGTTTTATATAGGACTTTCTAATAAATATTTTACTTACATTGCTTTTTTATTCCCTCCTAAACGGTATTAGGATGTAGAATAGGCTAAGACACTTTAGTTCTCACTTAGGCCCATCAACGTTTCAACCCACCCTCCCAATAGTTTGTCTTGCTTAACAAGACTTATTGACTAATTGTCTTAAATAGTCCCTCGCGATTTATATCGCTTTTTTTTGTTAGTTTAGTTTTTGCTTTGTTCCTTTTTCTCTTTTCAGTTGTTTAAACTTATCTGTTTATATTAATTGCATCTTTTTATTTTTCTTGAAGTGCTTAATCTTCTCCTTTCCTTTTTCCTAGTTCCGTCTAGTCCTTCCCTCCTCTCTTCATCCTCCTGCGGTTGTGGTCACGAACAGTCCTTGGCAACACAGAGGACATCTCTGAACGACAAGAACAAGACAACACGACAGACATAGACATCCGCCCAATTGTAAGTTATACATTCTCACAAGCACCATGACAGACATCACCATCACAACATTAAACGTTAACGGGTTTAATACACCTGAAAAACGCTCAAATATACTATACTCACTACATAAAAAGAAATCACACATAGTTATGCTTCAAGAAACCCATTTTAAAACAGACAAAACCCCTGACCTAGGGAAAAATAGATATTTCACAAATTGGTTTCACGCTACCTCTCCCGACAAAAAAACAAAGGGGGTCTCTATAGGCATCCATAGAACACTCCCTTACAAACTAGTAGATGTAAAAATTGATCCAGAGGCCAGATATATTTTATCAATTGCATAATTGCGGAAGAGACACTAACCTTAGCAAACCTATATGCTCCAAACCAAAATCAGGCCAAGTTTATCACTGAGACACTTAACGCACTACAAATATTCGCGAAGGGTCAGATACTACTTGGAGGGGATTTAATATTCCTATGAACCCGCTGGTAGATACATCATCAGGTAAAAACAAAATTGCCTTTAGAGAAATTAAAAAGATCCAAAAATCCTTGAGGGAGCTTAAATTGTATGATTCATGGAGACTTCTGAATGCTACTGGAAGAGATTATTCTTTTTTTTCAGCCCCAACCGCCTCATACTCTAGACTGGATTATATTTTCACAGCACACTCTCTTCTTAGTTCGGTTAAAGACGCCACAATAGGAAATATAGTCCTGTAGGATCATGCACCTGTTCACACCACTTTGACCCTTCTTCCTAAAAAGAAGCCAGCTGCGATATGGAGATTGAATGAGTCTCTGTTAGATGATACTGCTTGTGTTGCCGACCTCAAAAATACATTTGATATTTTTGAACAGGCTCATAAAGGAGATTCTACGGCAGATGTTTTTAAGTGGGAAGCCTTTAAGGCCTCGGCAAGGGGTATTTTGATTTCACACGGGGCAAGACTTAAAAGAGACAAAACAAAAAAGCTGAATGGCCTCTTATCCAAATTGAACGACTTAGAAGCTGTTCATAAAAAGTCCTTGCTGTCCGAGACATTATTAGAGCTGAATGAAACTAGAAATAAAATAAAGGATATAATTCACGAGCAGTATAAAAAGACTGTCCAAATTTGTGGTAAGAGTTTTTATATTTGGAGTAACAGGCCTAGTAGATTTTTGGCAAACGCCCTAAAAAATAAAAGAATAGCTAATACCATACCCTCTATCAGAAATACAAAAGGAGTGATAACATATAATACTGAAGAAATTTCAGATAAATTTAAAAATTTTTATGATAAATTATACCGGCTTCCCAAGAATAACAGATCTTCAGATATAGCGTCCTCTTCTGATTCCCTGACAGAGTATATCAACAAAACTGGTCTCCCCGAAATATCCCCTGATGAGAGTAGTGAGCTAGATAAAGATTTTACGTTGGCTGAGATTAAAGAAGTCATTAAAAAACTTTCAAATGGGAAATCCCCGGGCCCAGATGGCTACACAGCTAAATTTTATAAATTATTTTCAGATTTCATATCTCCATACCTCCTAAAAGCATTTAACTCCATTTCCACATTGCGAAATTTTCCTCCATCAGCTTTAGAAGCATTCATTACAGTAATCCCGAAAGAAGGCAAGGACTCTAGCTCATGTAACAACTATAGGCCGATCTCCTTGCTGAACGTAGACACAAAAATATACTCAAAAATCATTGCAAATAGACTTGCGGGGCTCTTGGGGTCTCTAATCGATCCAGATCAAGTGGGATTTATTCAAAACAGAGAAGCAAGGGACAATACGCTTAGAGCGTTTGCTCTTGCTAATTACTCACACAACGCAAAACTCGGCACAGTGCTTCTTGCTCTAGATGCCGAGAAGGCGTTTGATAGGGTCGATTGGAGGTTCCTTGAGCTCTCGCTAAAGCAAATTGGACTAGGCCCAAATTTAACATCTAAAATAATGGCACTTTATAATAACCCCACCGCTAAACTAAAAATTAATGGCACATTATCCCGTACAATAAATATTAGAAATGGAACACGTCAGGGATGCCCCCTTTCACCAATACTCTATGTTTTATGCATGGAACACTTATTGATCTCAATAAGAAACAATTCGAACATTAGAGGTATCAGGTTAGGGAAAAGACACCATGTCTGCTCAGCTTATGCAGATGACCTTCTTCTTTTTATTACTCAGCCACACACATCCTTGCCCTCCCTATTGGCCACCATTGAGGAATTTGCTCTCCATAGTAATTATAAACTAAATGTAAACAAATGTGAGGCACTTACCATCGCTTTATCAGACGAGATCAGGAAAAATTTAATGGAAAATTACCCGTTTAATTGGAGGACAAATGCACTTAACTATTTAGGGACACAAATAGCGACCTCCCCAGAAAATATAATAAAAGAGAACTTTGACCCCTTAATGAAAAAAATAAAAAGTGATATGGGAGGGTGGGAAAGGAAGGAGTTCTCCTGGATAGGAAGGATTAATATCCTAAAAATGAATGTACTACCACGCTTGTTGTATTTATTTCAAGCGGTACCAGCAACCTTGAAGCAGCCCTATCTATCCAGGATGAACTCGACCTTCACTAAATTTGTATGGGCTCAAAAACCAGCACGCATAGCTTCCAAGACACTCATCAGACCCAAATTAGAGGGAGGTTTAACATTACCGAGTTGCAAAGCATACTACCAGGCGGCTATTCTGAACAGGGTACTGGATGCTTTCAAACATAGAAATGACAAATTATGGATACAATTGGAATCACATATTACAAATTTTGAACCAGCAGCTATCTTGTGGACCCCTAAAGATATTTTGAAGGATATTAGATCTATATTTTCATCTCCAATTAGCGCCTCCATTGCATCTTTAATAAATTCTCCCAAACATATGGTATCTGAACAATTTAAACCGGATGGCCCCCTTATACCGTTAGGTAGAAATTTGAGATTCCTCCCAGCCTTACATAAAAGCTCCTTCTTAGGTATTCCTACTAAAGGGAACATCACATTTCACTCACTACTTTCCAAGAACGGCGTTAAACAACTGGAGGACCTCCCTTTTAAGGAGGAAAGAGAAGCTCTTCCAGTGGAAACAGTACGACTCCAATATGCACAGTTAGTTTCGTTTATTGAAAGACAGAAAAATACACTCAGATTGGTCAGGAATCTGTTGCCCTTTGAAGAATTATGTGTCTCTCCTTCCGCCACGTCTAAGGCAGTGTCAGTGATATATAAATTACTGGTATCTAGTGATGAGGAATCTCGCCCGGATTACCTCACAAGTTGGGAAAGGGAACTAGAGGTCTCCTTCACATCTGAGGAGGTCTCTATGGCCTTTTATATAACGCACAAGACTTCCATCTCTTGCAAAATACAAGAGAGGAACTTTAAAATTTTGGCTAGATGGTACCTTGTACCTGCTAAATTAGCTTCAATGGACCCGAATCGCAGTGATCTCTGCTGGAGATGTGGTGTGGGGAGAGGCACTATGTTACACATATGGTGGGATTGTCCCATAGTAAAAAGATTCTGGTCAGATGTAATCAATATCATAAACAACATCGTGGATATACAGGTGCATAATCAGCCCAAACAAGTTTTATTATCAATGATTCCAGGACAGAGACACACTGTGAAAAACTCTGTGGTTGGCTTTCTCCTGACCGCAGCTAGAGCAATAATAGCGAGAAAGTGGAGATCCACTTCAGCACCCCATATATCTGAATGGGTTGATGAAGTAAATATGATCCATCGATTAGAAGAATTAGTATCAGAAGACTTGGATATTGGGAAGAAATTTCACACTAAATGGATTAACTGGGTAAATTTTAAAGAGTCAGATCAATATAAATTTTTATTGAGTTCAGGCCCCACCAATCACACAACATAGATAGATCCACAGAGTGACAATATAAAGTAGTAATCATTTACATACATCATACGGAGGAACATTGATGCTCGTGTAGTCCATACTTCATAGAAGAAGCCGATTCTTGAAGCCTTGATCTGTTCGGTGCCTCTGTGTTGCCAACGACAATTATAAAGGTACGTTGTGTCTACTGTTGGACATGAGATGATATCTATAAAGATATGAATAAGATAGGCCATGGGCCTTATTAGTACACAACCGCAGTACCCATACAAAATCCTATTTCTTTTTCTAGTTCACACTTGCTACCCTATCTTTGTTTATTTTGGGATGGTTCCTACCCTATCCTTATCCTATGTAAGGTCATTTTAGGGGTGAGACAGCATGATTATACGGTATCTTATGGAAACACACCCGGATATGTAATATAAACTACCTATTGATTGTGACTCTGCATTTTAAAAATTTGACGGTAGATTTATTTGATTTCCCTGATGACCCCCCGACTCCCCTTTTTTATTTTTTCCCTTCCCCTTTTCTTTCCCCTTTCTCTTTACCTACTCCTCCCCTTAATTCACCGTTAAGTTGTTATTGTAGCTTCTAGATTGCTTTATTATGGTGCTTTTTGTTAACTTTTAATTTCTTTAATAAAATTTAAATTTGTTAGAAAATAAACGGCGTCTCTAATTCAATTGTGTGGAGCGCATATCAGGTGGGTTTTCTCTGCCGGCTTAAGAGATACACGTGAAACTAAAGCTGATCCTGGGTGCCTAGGGTGCCTGTCATCCAATCCGCACTGCATTTTATTTCTAGCACATAGCCAAAAAATCGCCCCATTGACTTGCATTGGAGTGCAGAAAAGGTCATTTTTTCTCGGTCCCTTTAAGAGGTAGGAGTTAAACAAGCTTAGGTCTGCGGTGCCCAGGGGGGACCCCATCCAGCCCGCACTGAGTTTCATTCCTACCACCTTAGGAAAAAAAGTCATTATTTTGAGGCTTAGAAGTCATTTCTGCAATTCCCATAGAAAATCAACGGCGTCTCTATTCAATTGTGTGGAGCGCATATCAGGTGGGTTTTCTCTGCCGGCTTAAGAGATACACGTGAAACTAAAGCCTGATCCTGGGTGCCTAGGGTGCCTGTCATCCAATCCGCACTGAATTTCATTTCTAGCACATAGCCAAAAAATCGCCCCATTGACTTACATTGGAGTGCAGAAAAGGTCATTTTTTCTCGGTCCCTTTAAGAGGTAGGAGTTAAACAAGCTTAGGTCTGCGGTGCCCAGGGGGGACCCCATCCAGCCCGCACTGAGTTTCATTCCTACCACCTTAGGAAAAAAAGTCATTATTTTGAGGCTTAGAAGTCATTTCTGCAATTCCCATAGAAAATCAACGGCGTCTCTAATTCAATTGTGTGGAGCGCATATCAGGTGGGTTTTCTCTGCCGGCTTAAGAGATACACGTGAAACTAAAGCCGATCCTGGGTGCCTAGGGTGCCTGTCATCCAATCCGCACTGAATTTCATTTCTAGCACATAGCCAAAAAATCGCCCCATTGACTTACATTGGAGTGCAGAAAAGGTCATTTTTTCTCGGTCCCTTTAAGAGGTAGGAGTTAAACAAGCTTAGGTCTGCGGTGCCCAGGGGGGACCCCATCCAGCCCGCACTGAGTTTCATTCCTACCATCTTAGGAAAAAAAGTCATTATTTTGAGGCTTAGAAGTCATTTCTGCAATTCCCATAGAAAATCAACGGCGTCTCTATTCAATTGTGTGGAGCGCATATCAGGTGGGTTTTCTCTGCCGGCTTAAGAGATACACGTGAAACAAAAGCATGATCCTGGGTGCCTAGGGTGCCTGTCATCCAATCCGCACTGAATTTCATTTCTAGCACATAGCCAAAAAATCGCCCCATTGACTTACATTGGAGTGCAGAAAAGGTCATTTTTTCTCGGTCCCTTTAAGAGGTAGGAGTTAAACAAGCTTAGGTCTGCGGTGCCCAGGGGGGACCCCATCCAGCCCGCACTGAGTTTCATTCCTACCACCTTAGGAAAAAAAGTCATTATTTTGAGGCTTAGAAGTCATTTCTGCAATTCCCATAGAAAATCAACGGCGTCTCTATTCAATTGTGTGGAGCGCATATCAGGTGGGTTTTCTCTGCCGGCTTAAGAGATACACGTGAAACTAAAGCCGATCCTGGGTGCCTAGGGTGCCTGTCATCCAATCCGCACTGAATTTCATTTCTAGCACATAGCCAAAAAATCGCCCCATTGACTTACATTGGAGTGCAGAAAAGGTCATTTTTTCTCGGTCCCTTTAAGAGGTAGGAGTTAAACAAGCTTAGGTCTGCGGTGCCCAGGGGGGACCCCATCCAGCCCGCACTGAGTTTCATTCCTACCACCTTAGGAAAAAAAGTCATTATTTTGAGGCTTAGAAGTCATTTCTGCAATTCCCATAGAAAATCAACGGCGTCTCTATTCAATTGTGTGGAGCGCATATCAGGTGGGTTTTCTCTGCCGGCTTAAGAGATACACGTGAAACTAAAGCCGATCCTGGGTGCCTAGGGTGCCTGTCATCCAATCCGCACTGAATTTCATTTCTAGCACATAGCCAAAAAATCGCCCCATTGACTTACATTGGAGTGCAGAAAAGGTCATTTTTTCTCGGTCCCTTTAAGAGGTAGGAGTTAAACAAGCTTAGGTCTGCGGTGCCCAGGGGGGACCCCATCCAGCCCGCACTGAGTTTCATTCCTACCACCTTAGGAAAAAAAGTCATTATTTTGAGGCTTAGAAGTCATTTCTGCAATTCCCATAGAAAATCAACGGCGTCTCTAATTCAATTGTGTGGAGCGCATATCAGGTGGGTTTTCTCTGCCGGCTTAAGAGATACACGTGAAACTAAAGCCGATCCTGGGTGCCTAGGGTGCCTGTCATCCAATCCGCACTGCATTTCATTTCTAGCACATAGCCAAAAAATCGCCCCATTGACTTACATTGGAGTGCAGAAAAGGTCATTTTTTCTCGGTCCCTTTAAGAGGTAGGAGTTAAACAAGCTTAGGTCTGCGGTGCCCAGGGGGGACCCCATCCAGCCCGCACTGAGTTTCATTCCTACCACCTTAGGAAAAAAAAGTCATTATTTTGAGGCTTAGAAGTCATTTCTGCAATTCCCATAGAAAATCAATGGCGTCTCTATTCAATTGTGTGGAGCGCATATCAGGTGGTTTTCTCTGCCGGCTTAAGAGATACACGTGAAACTAAAGCCGATCCTGGGTGCCTAGGGTGCCTGTCATCCAATCCGCACTGAATTTCATTTCTAGCACATAGCCAAAAAATCGCCCCATTGACTTACATTGGAGTGCAGAAAAGGTCATTTTTTCTCGGTCCCTTTAAGAGGTAGGAGTTAAACAAGCTTAGGTCTGCGGTGCCCAGGGGGGACCCCATCCAGCCCGCACTGAGTTTCATTCCTACCACCTTAGGAAAAAAAGTCATTATTTTGAGGCTTAGAAGTCATTTCTGCAATTCCCATAGAAAATCAACGGCGTCTCTATTCAATTGTGTGGAGCGCATATCAGGTGGGTTTTCTCTGCCGGCTTAAGAGATACACGTGAAACTAAAGCCGATCCTGGGTGCCTAGGGTGCCTGTCATCCAATCCGCACTGAATTTCATTTCTAGCACATAGCCAAAAAATCGCCCCATTGACTTACATTGGAGTGCAGAAAAGGTCATTTTTTCTCGGTCCCTTTAAGAGGTAGGAGTTAAACAAGCTTAGGTCTGCGGTGCCCAGGGGGGACCCCATCCAGCCCGCACTGAGTTTCATTCCTACCACCTTAGGAAAAAAAGTCATTATTTTGAGGCTTAGAAGTCATTTCTGCAATTCCCATAGAAAATCAACGGCGTCTCTATTCAATTGTGTGGAGCGCATATCAGGTGGGTTTTCTCTGCCGGCTTAAGAGATACACGTGAAACTAAAGCCGATCCTGGGTGCCTAGGGTGCCTGTCATCCAATCCGCACTGCATTTCATTTCTAGCACATAGCCAAAAAATCGCCCCATTGACTTACATTGGAGTGCAGAAAAGGTCATTTTTTCTCGGTCCCTTTAAGAGGTAGGAGTTAAACAAGCTTAGGTCTGCGGTGCCCAGGGGGGACCCCATCCAGCCCGCACTGAGTTTCATTCCTACCACCTTAGGAAAAAAAAGTCATTATTTTGAGGCTTAGAAGTCATTTCTGCAATTCCCATAGAAAAATCAACGGCGTCTCTATTCAATTGTGTGGAGCGCATATCAGGTGGGTTTTCTCTGCCGGCTTAAGAGATACACGTGAAACTAAAGCCGATCCTGGGTGCCTAGGGTGCCTGTCATCCAATCCGCACTGCATTTCATTTCTAGCACATAGCCAAAAAAATCGCCCCATTGACTTACATTGGAGTGCAGAAAAGGTCATTTTTTCTCGGTCCCTTTAAGAGGTAGGAGTTAAACAAGCTTAGGTCTGGCGGTGCCCAGGGGGGACCCCATCCAGCCCGCACTGAGTTTCATTCCTACCACCTTAGGAAAAAAAGTCATTATTTTGAGGCTTAGAAGTCATTTCTGCAATTCCCATAGAAAATCAATGGCGTCTCTATTCAATTGTGTGGAGCGCATATCAGGTGGGTTTCTCTGCCGGCTTAAGAGATACACGTGAAACTAAAGCCGATCCTGGGTGCCTAGGGTGCCTGTCATCCAATCCGCACTGAATTTCATTTCTAGGCACATAGCCAAAAAAATCGCCCCATTGACTTACATTGGAGTGCAGAAAAGGTCATTTTTCTCGGTCCCTTTAAGAGGTAGGAGTTAAACAAGCTTAGGTCTGCGGTGCCCAGGGGGGACCCCATCAGCCCGCACTGAGTTTCATTCCTACACCTTAGGAAAAAAAAGTCATTATTTTGAGGCTTAGAAGTCATTTCTGCAATTCCCATAGAAAATCAACGGGCGTCTCTATTCATTGTGTGGAGCGCATATCAGGTGGAGTTTTCTCTGCCGGGCTTAAGAGATACACGTGAAACTAAAGCCTGATCCTGGGTGCCTAGGGTGCCTGTCATCCAATCCGCACTGCATTTCATTTCTAGCACATAGCCAAAAAATCGCCCCATTGACTTACATTGGAGTGCAGAAAAGGTCATTTTTTCTCGGTCCCTTTAAGAGGTAGGAGTTAAACAAGCTTAGGTCTGCGGTGCCCAGGGGGGACCCCATCCAGCCCGCACTGAGTTTCATTCCTACCACCTTAGGAAAAAAAGTCATTATTTTGAGGCTTAGAAGTCATTTCTGCAATTCCCATAGAAAATCAACGGCGTCTCTATTCAATTGTGTGGAGCGCATATCAGGTGGGTTTTCTCTGCCGGCTTAAGAGATACACGTGAAACTAAAGCCGATCCTGGATGCCTAGGGTGCCTGTCATCCAATCCGCACTGAATTTCATTTCTAGCACATAGCCAAAAAATCGCCCCATTGACTTACATTGGAGTGCAGAAAAGGTCATTTTTTCTCGGTCCCTTTAAGAGGTAGGAGTTAAACAAGCTTAGGTCTGCGGTGCCCAGGGGGGACCCCATCCAGCCCGCACTGAGTTTCATTCCTACCACCTTAGGAAAAAAAGTCATTATTTTGAGGCTTAGAAGTCATTTCTGCAATTCCCATAGAAAATCAACGGCGTCTCTATTCAATTGTGTGGAGCGCATATCAGGTGGGTTTTCTCTGCCGGCTTAAGAGATACACGTGAAACTAAAGCCGATCCTGGGTGCCTAGGGTGCCTGTCATCCAATCCGCACTGAATTTCATTTCTAGCACATAGCCAAAAAATCGCCCCATTGACTTACATTGGAGTGCAGAAAAGGTCATTTTTTCTCGGTCCCTTTAAGAGGTAGGAGTTAAACAAGCTTAGGTCTGCGGTGCCCAGGGGGGACCCCATCCAGCCCGCACTGAGTTTCATTCCTACCACCTTAGGAAAAAAAGTCATTATTTTGAGGCTTAGAAGTCATTTCTGCAATTCCCATAGAAAATCAACGGCGTCTCTATTCAATTGTGTGGAGCGCATATCAGGTGGGTTTTCTCTGCCGGCTTAAGAGATACACGTGAAACTAAAGCCGATCCTGGGTGCCTAGGGTGCCTGTCATCCAATCCGCACTGAATTTCATTTCTAGCACATAGCCAAAAAATCGCCCCATTGACTTACATTGGAGTGCAGAAAAGGTCATTTTTTCTCGGTCCCTTTAAGAGGTAGGAGTTAAACAAGCTTAGGTCTGCGGTGCCCAGGGGGGACCCCATCCAGCCCGCACTGAGTTTCATTCCTACCACCTTAGGAAAAAAAGTCATTATTTTGAGGCTTAGAAGTCATTTCTGCAATTCCCATAGAAAATCAACGGCGTCTCTATTCAATTGTGTGGAGCGCATATCAGGTGGGTTTTCTCTGCCGGCTTAAGAGATACACGTGAAACTAAAGCCGATCCTGGGTGCCTAGGGTGCCTGTCATCCAATCCGCACTGAATTTCATTTCTAGCACATAGCCAAAAAATCGCCCCATTGACTTACATTGGAGTGCAGAAAAGGTCATTTTTTCTCGGTCCCTTTAAGAGGTAGGAGTTAAACAAGCTTAGGTCTGCGGTGCCCAGGGGGGACCCCATCCAGCCCGCACTGAGTTTCATTCCTACCACCTTAGGAAAAAAAGTCATTATTTTGAGGCTTAGAAGTCATTTCTGCAATTCCCATAGAAAATCAACGGCGTCTCTATTCAATTGTGTGGAGCGCATATCAGGTGGGTTTTCTCTGCCGGCTTAAGAGATACACGTGAAACTAAAGCCGATCCTGGGTGCCTAGGGTGCCTGTCATCCAATCCGCACTGAATTTCATTTCTAGCACATAGCCAAAAAATCGCCCCATTGACTTACATTGGAGTGCAGAAAAGGTCATTTTTTCTCGGTCCCTTTAAGAGGTAGGAGTTAAACAAGCTTAGGTCTGCGGTGCCCAGGGGGGACCCCATCCAGCCCGCACTGAGTTTCATTCCTACCACCTTAGGAAAAAAAGTCATTATTTTGAGGCTTAGAAGTCATTTCTGCAATTCCCATAGAAAATCAACGGCGTCTCTATTCAATTGTGTGGAGCGCATATCAGGTGGGTTTTCTCTGCCGGCTTAAGAGATACACGTGAAACTAAAGCCGATCCTGGGTGCCTAGGGTGCCTGTCATCCAATCCGCACTGAATTTCATTTCTAGCACATAGCCAAAAAATCGCCCCATTGACTTACATTGGAGTGCAGAAAAGGTCATTTTTTCTCGGTCCCTTTAAGAGGTAGGAGTTAAACAAGCTTAGGTCTGCGGTGCCCAGGGGGGACCCCATCCAGCCCGCACTGAGTTTCATTCCTACCACCTTAGGAAAAAAAGTCATTATTTTGAGGCTTAGAAGTCATTTCTGCAATTCCCATAGAAAATCAACGGCGTCTCTATTCAATTGTGTGGAGCGCATATCAGGTGGGTTTTCTCTGCCGGCTTAAGAGATACACGTGAAACTAAAGCCGATCCTGGGTGCCTAGGGTGCCTGTCATCCAATCCGCACTGAATTTCATTTCTAGCACATAGCCAAAAAATCGCCCCATTGACTTACATTGGAGTGCAGAAAAGGTCATTTTTTCTCGGTCCCTTTAAGAGGTAGGAGTTAAACAAGCTTAGGTCTGCGGTGCCCAGGGGGGACCCCATCCAGCCCGCAC
The DNA here is from genome assembly GCF_027789765.1 of Dendropsophus ebraccatus. Classification (NCBI taxonomy): domain Eukaryota; kingdom Metazoa; phylum Chordata; class Amphibia; order Anura; family Hylidae; genus Dendropsophus; species Dendropsophus ebraccatus. The sequence goes on along the minus strand of NW_027210404.1, from coordinate 52,846 downwards.
TGAGTTTCATTCCTACCACCTTAGGAAAAAAAGTCATTATTTTGAGGCTTAGAAGTCATTTCTGCAATTCCCATAGAAAATCAACGGCGTCTCTATTCAATTGTGTGGAGCGCATATCAGGTGGGTTTTCTCTGCCGGCTTAAGAGATACACGTGAAACTAAAGCCGATCCTGGGTGCCTAGGGTGCCTGTCATCCAATCCGCACTGAATTTCATTTCTAGCACATAGCCAAAAAATCGCCCCATTGACTTACATTGGAGTGCAGAAAAGGTCATTTTTTCTCGGTCCCTTTAAGAGGTAGGAGTTAAACAAGCTTAGGTCTGCGGTGCCCAGGGGGGACCCCATCCAGCCCGCACTGAGTTTCATTCCTACCACCTTAGGAAAAAAAGTCATTATTTTGAGGCTTAGAAGTCATTTCTGCAATTCCCATAGAAAATCAACGGCGTCTCTATTCAATTGTGTGGAGCGCATATCAGGTGGGTTTTCTCTGCCGGCTTAAGAGATACACGTGAAACTAAAGCCGATCCTGGGTGCCTAGGGTGCCTGTCATCCAATCCGCACTGAATTTCATTTCTAGCACATAGCCAAAAAATCGCCCCATTGACTTACATTGGAGTGCAGAAAAGGTCATTTTTTCTCGGTCCCTTTAAGAGGTAGGAGTTAAACAAGCTTAGGTCTGCGGTGCCCAGGGGGGACCCCATCCAGCCCGCACTGAGTTTCATTCCTACCACCTTAGGAAAAAAAGTCATTATTTTGAGGCTTAGAAGTCATTTCTGCAATTCCCATAGAAAATCAACGGCGTCTCTATTCAATTGTGTGGAGCGCATATCAGGTGGGTTTTCTCTGCCGGCTTAAGAGATACACGTGAAACTAAAGCCGATCCTGGGTGCCTAGGGTGCCTGTCATCCAATCCGCACTGAATTTCATTTCTAGCACATAGCCAAAAAATCGCCCCATTGACTTACATTGGAGTGCAGAAAAGGTCATTTTTTCTCGGTCCCTTTAAGAGGTAGGAGTTAAACAAGCTTAGGTCTGCGGTGCCCAGGGGGGACCCCATCCAGCCCGCACTGAGTTTCATTCCTACCACCTTAGGAAAAAAAGTCATTATTTTGAGGCTTAGAAGTCATTTCTGCAATTCCCATAGAAAATCAACGGCGTCTCTATTCAATTGTGTGGAGCGCATATCAGGTGGGTTTTCTCTGCCGGCTTAAGAGATACACGTGAAACTAAAGCCGATCCTGGGTGCCTAGGGTGCCTGTCATCCAATCCGCACTGAATTTCATTTCTAGCACATAGCCAAAAAATCGCCCCATTGACTTACATTGGAGTGCAGAAAAGGTCATTTTTTCTCGGTCCCTTTAAGAGGTAGGAGTTAAACAAGCTTAGGTCTGCGGTGCCCAGGGGGGACCCCATCCAGCCCGCACTGAGTTTCATTCCTACCACCTTAGGAAAAAAAGTCATTATTTTGAGGCTTAGAAGTCATTTCTGCAATTCCCATAGAAAATCAACGGCGTCTCTATTCAATTGTGTGGAGCGCATATCAGGTGGGTTTTCTCTGCCGGCTTAAGAGATACACGTGAAACTAAAGCCGATCCTGGGTGCCTAGGGTGCCTGTCATCCAATCCGCACTGAATTTCATTTCTAGCACATAGCCAAAAAATCGCCCCATTGACTTACATTGGAGTGCAGAAAAGGTCATTTTTTCTCGGTCCCTTTAAGAGGTAGGAGTTAAACAAGCTTAGGTCTGCGGTGCCCAGGGGGGACCCCATCCAGCCCGCACTGAGTTTCATTCCTACCACCTTAGGAAAAAAAGTCATTATTTTGAGGCTTAGAAGTCATTTCTGCAATTCCCATAGAAAATCAACGGCGTCTCTATTCAATTGTGTGGAGCGCATATCAGGTGGGTTTTCTCTGCCGGCTTAAGAGATACACGTGAAACTAAAGCCGATCCTGGGTGCCTAGGGTGCCTGTCATCCAATCCGCACTGCATTTCATTTCTAGCACATAGCCAAAAAATCGCCCCATTGACTTACATTGGAGTGCAGAAAAGGTCATTTTTTCTCGGTCCCTTATGAGGTAGGAGTTAAACAAGCTTAGGTCTGCGGTGCCCAGGGGGGACCCCATCCAGCCCGCACTGAGTTTCATTCCTACCACCTTAGGAAAAAAAGTCATTATTTTGAGGCTTAGAAGTCATTTCTGCAATTCCCATAGAAAATCAACGGCGTCTCTATTCAATTGTGTGGAGCGCATATCAGGTGGGTTTTCTCTGCCGGCTTAAGAGATACACGTGAAACTAAAGCCGATCCTGGGTGCCTAGGGTGCCTGTCATCCAATCCGCACTGAATTTCATTTCTAGCACATAGCCAAAAAATCGCCCCATTGACTTACATTGGAGTGCAGAAAAGGTCATTTTTCTCGGTCCCTTTAAGAGGTAGGAGTTAAACAAGCTTAGGTCTGCGGTGCCCAGGGGGGACCCCATCCAGCCCGCACTGAGTTTCATTCCTACCACCTTAGGAAAAAAAGTCATTATTTTGAGGCTTAGAAGTCATTTCTGCAATTCCCATAGAAAATCAACGGCGTCTCTATTCAATTGTGTGGAGCGCATATCAGGTGGGTTTTCTCTGCCGGCTTAAGAGATACACGTGAAACTAAAGCCGATCCTGGGTGCCTAGGGTGCCTGTCATCCAATCCGCACTGAATTTCATTTCTAGCACATAGCCAAAAAATCGCCCCATTGACTTACATTGGAGTGCAGAAAAGGTCATTTTTTCTCGGTCCCTTTAAGAGGTAGGAGTTAAACAAGCTTAGGTCTGCGGTGCCCAGGGGGGACCCCATCCAGCCCGCACTGAGTTTCATTCCTACCACCTTAGGAAAAAAAGTCATTATTTTGAGGCTTAGAAGTCATTTCTGCAATTCCCATAGAAAATCAACGGCGTCTCTATTCAATTGTGTGGAGCGCATATCAGGTGGGTTTTCTCTGCCGGCTTAAGAGATACACGTGAAACTAAAGCCGATCCTGGGTGCCTAGGGTGCCTGTCATCCAATCCGCACTGAATTTCATTTCTAGCACATAGCCAAAAAATCGCCCCATTGACTTACATTGGAGTGCAGAAAAGGTCATTTTTTCTCGGTCCCTTTAAGAGGTAGGAGTTAAACAAGCTTAGGTCTGCGGTGCCCAGGGGGGACCCCATCCAGCCCGCACTGAGTTTCATTCCTACCACCTTAGGAAAAAAAGTCATTATTTTGAGGCTTAGAAGTCATTTCTGCAATTCCCATAGAAAATCAACGGCGTCTCTATTCAATTGTGTGGAGCGCATATCAGGTGGGTTTTCTCTGCCGGCTTAAGAGATACACGTGAAACTAAAGCCGATCCTGGGTGCCTAGGGTGCCTGTCATCCAATCCGCACTGAATTTCATTTCTAGCACATAGCCAAAAAATCGCCCCATTGACTTACATTGGAGTGCAGAAAAGGTCATTTTTTCTCGGTCCCTTTAAGAGGTAGGAGTTAAACAAGCTTAGGTCTGCGGTGCCCAGGGGGGACCCCATCCAGCCCGCACTGAGTTTCATTCCTACCACCTTAGGAAAAAAAGTCATTATTTTGAGGCTTAGAAGTCATTTCTGCAATTCCCATAGAAAATCAACGGCGTCTCTATTCAATTGTGTGGAGCGCATATCAGGTGGGTTTTCTCTGCCGGCTTAAGAGATACACGTGAAACTAAAGCCGATCCTGGGTGCCTAGGGTGCCTGTCATCCAATCCGCACTGAATTTCATTTCTAGCACATAGCCAAAAAATCGCCCCATTGACTTACATTGGAGTGCAGAAAAGGTCATTTTTTCTCGGTCCCTTTAAGAGGTAGGAGTTAAACAAGCTTAGGTCTGCGGTGCCCAGGGGGGACCCCATCCAGCCCGCACTGAGTTTCATTCCTACCACCTTAGGAAAAAAAGTCATTATTTTGAGGCTTAGAAGTCATTTCTGCAATTCCCATAGAAAATCAACGGCGTCTCTATTCAATTGTGTGGAGCGCATATCAGGTGGGTTTTCTCTGCCGGCTTAAGAGATACACGTGAAACTAAAGCCGATCCTGGGTGCCTAGGGTGCCTGTCATCCAATCCGCACTGAATTTCATTTCTAGCACATAGCCAAAAAATCGCCCCATTGACTTACATTGGAGTGCAGAAAAGGTCATTTTTTCTCGGTCCCTTTAAGAGGTAGGAGTTAAACAAGCTTAGGTCTGCGGTGCCCAGGGGGGACCCCATCCAGCCCGCACTGAGTTTCATTCCTACCACCTTAGGAAAAAAAGTCATTATTTTGAGGCTTAGAAGTCATTTCTGCAATTCCCATAGAAAATCAACGGCGTCTCTATTCAATTGTGTGGAGCGCATATCAGGTGGGTTTTCTCTGCCGGCTTAAGAGATACACGTGAAACTAAAGCCGATCCTGGGTGCCTAGGGTGCCTGTCATCCAATCCGCACTGAATTTCATTTCTAGCACATAGCCAAAAAATCGCCCCATTGACTTACATTGGAGTGCAGAAAAGGTCATTTTTTCTCGGTCCCTTTAAGAGGTAGGAGTTAAACAAGCTTAGGTCTGCGGTGCCCAGGGGGGACCCCATCCAGCCCGCACTGAGTTTCATTCCTACCACCTTAGGAAAAAAAGTCATTATTTTGAGGCTTAGAAGTCATTTCTGCAATTCCCATAGAAAATCAACGGCGTCTCTATTCAATTGTGTGGAGCGCATATCAGGTGGGTTTTCTCTGCCGGCTTAAGAGATACACGTGAAACTAAAGCCGATCCTGGGTGCCTAGGGTGCCTGTCATCCAATCCGCACTGAATTTCATTTCTAGCACATAGCCAAAAAATCGCCCCATTGACTTACATTGGAGTGCAGAAAAGGTCATTTTTTCTCGGTCCCTTTAAGAGGTAGGAGTTAAACAAGCTTAGGTCTGCGGTGCCCAGGGGGGACCCCATCCAGCCCGCACTGAGTTTCATTCCTACCACCTTAGGAAAAAAAGTCATTATTTTGAGGCTTAGAAGTCATTTCTGCAATTCCCATAGAAAATCAACGGCGTCTCTATTCAATTGTGTGGAGCGCATATCAGGTGGGTTTTCTCTGCCGGCTTAAGAGATACACGTGAAACTAAAGCCGATCCTGGGTGCCTAGGGTGCCTGTCATCCAATCCGCACTGAATTTCATTTCTAGCACATAGCCAAAAAATCGCCCCATTGACTTACATTGGAGTGCAGAAAAGGTCATTTTTTCTCGGTCCCTTTAAGAGGTAGGAGTTAAACAAGCTTAGGTCTGCGGTGCCCAGGGGGGACCCCATCCAGCCCGCACTGAGTTTCATTCCTACCACCTTAGGAAAAAAAGTCATTATTTTGAGGCTTAGAAGTCATTTCTGCAATTCCCATAGAAAATCAACGGCGTCTCTATTCAATTGTGTGGAGCGCATATCAGGTGGGTTTTCTCTGCCGGCTTAAGAGATACACGTGAAACTAAAGCCGATCCTGGGTGCCTAGGGTGCCTGTCATCCAATCCGCACTGAATTTCATTTCTAGCACATAGCCAAAAAATCGCCCCATTGACTTACATTGGAGTGCAGAAAAGGTCATTTTTTCTCGGTCCCTTTAAGAGGTAGGAGTTAAACAAGCTTAGGTCTGCGGTGCCCAGGGGGGACCCCATCCAGCCCGCACTGAGTTTCATTCCTACCACCTTAGGAAAAAAAGTCATTATTTTGAGGCTTAGAAGTCATTTCTGCAATTCCCATAGAAAATCAACGGCGTCTCTATTCAATTGTGTGGAGCGCATATCAGGTGGGTTTTCTCTGCCGGCTTAAGAGATACACGTGAAACTAAAGCCGATCCTGGGTGCCTAGGGTGCCTGTCATCCAATCCGCACTGAATTTCATTTCTAGCACATAGCCAAAAAATCGCCCCATTGACTTACATTGGAGTGCAGAAAAGGTCATTTTTTCTCGGTCCCTTTAAGAGGTAGGAGTTAAACAAGCTTAGGTCTGCGGTGCCCAGGGGGGACCCCATCCAGCCCGCACTGAGTTTCATTCCTACCACCTTAGGAAAAAAAGTCATTATTTTGAGGCTTAGAAGTCATTTCTGCAATTCCCATAGAAAATCAACGGCGTCTCTATTCAATTGTGTGGAGCGCATATCAGGTGGGTTTTCTCTGCCGGCTTAAGAGATACACGTGAAACTAAAGCCGATCCTGGGTGCCTAGGGTGCCTGTCATCCAATCCGCACTGAATTTCATTTCTAGCACATAGCCAAAAAATCGCCCCATTGACTTACATTGGAGTGCAGAAAAGGTCATTTTTTCTCGGTCCCTTTAAGAGGTAGGAGTTAAACAAGCTTAGGTCTGCGGTGCCCAGGGGGGACCCCATCCAGCCCGCACTGAGTTTCATTCCTACCACCTTAGGAAAAAAAGTCATTATTTTGAGGCTTAGAAGTCATTTCTGCAATTCCCATAGAAAATCAACGGCGTCTCTATTCAATTGTGTGGAGCGCATATCAGGTGGGTTTTCTCTGCCGGCTTAAGAGATACACGTGAAACTAAAGCCGATCCTGGGTGCCTAGGGTGCCTGTCATCCAATCCGCACTGAATTTCATTTCTAGCACATAGCCAAAAAATCGCCCCATTGACTTACATTGGAGTGCAGAAAAGGTCATTTTTTCTCGGTCCCTTTAAGAGGTAGGAGTTAAACAAGCTTAGGTCTGCGGTGCCCAGGGGGGACCCCATCCAGCCCGCACTGAGTTTCATTCCTACCACCTTAGGAAAAAAAGTCATTATTTTGAGGCTTAGAAGTCATTTCTGCAATTCCCATAGAAAATCAACGGCGTCTCTATTCAATTGTGTGGAGCGCATATCAGGTGGGTTTTCTCTGCCGGCTTAAGAGATACACGTGAAACTAAAGCCGATCCTGGGTGCCTAGGGTGCCTGTCATCCAATCCGCACTGAATTTCATTTCTAGCACATAGCCAAAAAATCGCCCCATTGACTTACATTGGAGTGCAGAAAAGGTCATTTTTTCTCGGTCCCTTTAAGAGGTAGGAGTTAAACAAGCTTAGGTCTGCGGTGCCCAGGGGGGACCCCATCCAGCCCGCACTGAGTTTCATTCCTACCACCTTAGGAAAAAAAGTCATTATTTTGAGGCTTAGAAGTCATTTCTGCAATTCCCATAGAAAATCAACTGGCGTCTCTATTCAATTGTGTGGAGCGCATATCAGGTGGGTTTTCTCTGCCGGCTTAAGAGATACACGTGAAACTAAAGCCGATCCTGGGTGCCTAGGGTGCCTGTCATCCAATCCGCACTGAATTTCATTTCTAGCACATAGCCAAAAAATCGCCCCATTGACTTACATTGGAGTGCAGAAAAGGTCATTTTTTCTCGGTCCCTTTAAGAGGTAGGAGTTAAACAAGCTTAGGTCTGCGGTGCCCAGGGGGGACCCCATCCAGCCCGCACTGAGTTTCATTCCTACCACCTTAGGAAAAAAAGTCATTATTTTGAGGCTTAGAAGTCATTTCTGCAATTCCCATAGAAAATCAACGGCGTCTCTATTCAATTGTGTGGAGCGCATATCAGGTGGGTTTTCTCTGCCGGCTTAAGAGATACACGTGAAACTAAAGCCGATCCTGGGTGCCTAGGGTGCCTGTCATCCAATCCGCACTGAATTTCATTTCTAGCACATAGCCAAAAAATCGCCCCATTGACTTACATTGGAGTGCAGAAAAGGTCATTTTTTCTCGGTCCCTTTAAGAGGTAGGAGTTAAACAAGCTTAGGTCTGCGGTGCCCAGGGGGGACCCCATCCAGCCCGCACTGAGTTTCATTCCTACCACCTTAGGAAAAAAAGTCATTATTTTGAGGCTTAGAAGTCATTTCTGCAATTCCCATAGAAAATCAACGGCGTCTCTATTCAATTGTGTGGAGCGCATATCAGGTGGGTTTTCTCTGCCGGCTTAAGAGATACACGTGAAACTAAAGCCGATCCTGGGTGCCTAGGGTGCCTGTCATCCAATCCGCACTGAATTTCATTTCTAGCACATAGCCAAAAAATCGCCCCATTGACTTACATTGGAGTGCAGAAAAGGTCATTTTTTCTCGGTCCCTTTAAGAGGTAGGAGTTAAACAAGCTTAGGTCTGCGGTGCCCAGGGGGGACCCCATCCAGCCCGCACTGAGTTTCATTCCTACCACCTTAGGAAAAAAAGTCATTATTTTGAGGCTTAGAAGTCATTTCTGCAATTCCCATAGAAAATCAACGGCGTCTCTATTCAATTGTGTGGAGCGCATATCAGGTGGGTTTTCTCTGCCGGCTTAAGAGATACACGTGAAACTAAAGCCGATCCTGGGTGCCTAGGGTGCCTGTCATCCAATCCGCACTGAATTTCATTTCTAGCACATAGCCAAAAAATCGCCCCATTGACTTACATTGGAGTGCAGAAAAGGTCATTTTTTCTCGGTCCCTTTAAGAGGTAGGAGTTAAACAAGCTTAGGTCTGCGGTGCCCAGGGGGGACCCCATCCAGCCCGCACTGAGTTTCATTCCTACCACCTTAGGAAAAAAAGTCATTATTTTGAGGCTTAGAAGTCATTTCTGCAATTCCCATAGAAAATCAACGGCGTCTCTATTCAATTGTGTGGAGCGCATATCAGGTGGGTTTTCTCTGCCGGCTTAAGAGATACACGTGAAACTAAAGCCGATCCTGGGTGCCTAGGGTGCCTGTCATCCAATCCGCACTGAATTTCATTTCTAGCACATAGCCAAAAAATCGCCCCATTGACTTACATTGGAGTGCAGAAAAGGTCATTTTTTCTCGGTCCCTTTAAGAGGTAGGAGTTAAACAAGCTTAGGTCTGCGGTGCCCAGGGGGGACCCCATCCAGCCCGCACTGAGTTTCATTCCTACCACCTTAGGAAAAAAAGTCATTATTTTGAGGCTTAGAAGTCATTTCTGCAATTCCCATAGAAAATCAACGGCGTCTCTATTCAATTGTGTGGAGCGCATATCAGGTGGGTTTTCTCTGCCGGCTTAAGAGATACACGTGAAACTAAAGCCGATCCTGGGTGCCTAGGGTGCCTGTCATCCAATCCGCACTGCATTTCATTTCTAGCACATAGCCAAAAAATCGCCCCATTGACTTACATTGGAGTGCAGAAAAGGTCATTTTTTCTCGGTCCCTTTAAGAGGTAGGAGTTAAACAAGCTTAGGTCTGCGGTGCCCAGGGGGGACCCCATCCAGCCCGCACTGAGTTTCATTCCTACCACCTTAGGAAAAAAAGTCATTATTTTGAGGCTTAGAAGTCATTTCTGCAATTCCCATAGAAAATCAACGGCGTCTCTATTCAATTGTGTGGAGCGCATATCAGGTGGGTTTTCTCTGCCGGCTTAAGAGATACACGTGAAACTAAAGCCGATCCTGGGTGCCTAGGGTGCCTGTCATCCAATCCGCACTGCATTTCATTTCTAGCACATAGCCAAAAAATCGCCCCATTGACTTACATTGGAGTGCAGAAAAGGTCATTTTTTCTCGGTCCCTTTAAGAGGTAGGAGTTAAACAAGCTTAGGTCTGCGGTGCCCAGGGGGGACCCCATCCAGCCCGCACTGAGTTTCATTCCTACCACCTTAGGAAAAAAAGTCATTATTTTGAGGCTTAGAAGTCATTTCTGCAATTCCCATAGAAAATCAACGGCGTCTCTATTCAATTGTGTGGAGCGCATATCAGGTGGGTTTTCTCTGCCGGCTTAAGAGATACACGTGAAACTAAAGCCGATCCTGGGTGCCTAGGGTGCCTGTCATCCAATCCGCACTGCATTTCATTTCTAGCACATAGCCAAAAAATCGCCCCATTGACTTACATTGGAGTGCAGAAAAGGTCATTTTTTCTCGGTCCCTTTAAGAGGTAGGAGTTAAACAAGCTTAGGTCTGCGGTGCCCAGGGGGGACCCCATCCAGCCCGCACTGAGTTTCATTCCTACCACCTTAGGAAAAAAAGTCATTATTTTGAGGCTTAGAAGTCATTTCTGCAATTCCCATAGAAAATCAACGGCGTCTCTATTCAATTGTGTGGAGCGCATATCAGGTGGGTTTTCTCTGCCGGCTTAAGAGATACACGTGAAACTAAAGCCGATCCTGGGTGCCTAGGGTGCCTGTCATCCAATCCGCACTGAATTTCATTTCTAGCACATAGCCAAAAAATCGCCCCATTGACTTACATTGGAGTGCAGAAAAGGTCATTTTTTCTCGGTCCCTTTAAGAGGTAGGAGTTAAACAAGCTTAGGTCTGCGGTGCCCAGGGGGGACCCCATCCAGCCCGCACTGAGTTTCATTCCTACCACCTTAGGAAAAAAAGTCATTATTTTGAGGCTTAGAAGTCATTTCTGCAATTCCCATAGAAAATCAACGGCGTCTCTATTCAATTGTGTGGAGCGCATATCAGGTGGGTTTTCTCTGCCGGCTTAAGAGATACACGTGAAACTAAAGCCGATCCTGGGTGCCTAGGGTGCCTGTCATCCAATCCGCACTGCATTTCATTTCTAGCACATAGCCAAAAAATCGCCCCATTGACTTACATTGGAGTGCAGAAAAGGTCATTTTTTCTCGGTCCCTTTAAGAGGTAGGAGTTAAACAAGCTTAGGTCTGCGGTGCCCAGGGGGGACCCCATCCAGCCCGCACTGAGTTTCATTCCTACCACCTTAGGAAAAAAAGTCATTATTTTGAGGCTTAGAAGTCATTTCTGCAATTCCCATAGAAAATCAACGGCGTCTCTATTCAATTGTGTGGAGCGCATATCAGGTGGGTTTTCTCTGCCGGCTTAAGAGATACACGTGAAACTAAAGCCGATCCTGGGTGCCTAGGGTGCCTGTCATCCAATCCGCACTGCATTTCATTTCTAGCACATAGCCAAAAAATCGCCCCATTGACTTACATTGGAGTGCAGAAAAGGTCATTTTTTCTCGGTCCCTTTAAGAGGTAGGAGTTAAACAAGCTTAGGTCTGCGGTGCCCAGGGGGGACCCCATCCAGCCCGCACTGAGTTTCATTCCTACCACCTTAGGAAAAAAAGTCATTATTTTGAGGCTTAGAAGTCATTTCTGCAATTCCCATAGAAAATCAACGGCGTCTCTATTCAATTGTGTGGAGCGCATATCAGGTGGGTTTTCTCTGCCGGCTTAAGAGATACACGTGAAACTAAAGCCGATCCTGGGTGCCTAGGGTGCCTGTCATCCAATCCGCACTGCATTTCATTTCTAGCACATAGCCAAAAAATCGCCCCATTGACTTACATTGGAGTGCAGAAAAGGTCATTTTTTCTCGGTCCCTTTAAGAGGTAGGAGTTAAACAAGCTTAGGTCTGCGGTGCCCAGGGGGGACCCCATCCAGCCCGCACTGAGTTTCATTCCTACCACCTTAGGAAAAAAAGTCATTATTTTGAGGCTTAGAAGTCATTTCTGCAATTCCCATAGAAAATCAACTGGCGTCTCTATTCAATTGTGTGGAGCGCATATCAGGTGGGTTTTCTCTGCCGGCTTAAGAGATACACGTGAAACTAAAGCCGATCCTGGGTGCCTAGGGTGCCTGTCATCCAATCCGCACTGCATTTCATTTCTAGCACATAGCCAAAAAATCGCCCCATTGACTTACATTGGAGTGCAGAAAAGGTCATTTTTTCTCGGTCCCTTTAAGAGGTAGGAGTTAAACAAGCTTAGGTCTGCGGTGCCCAGGGGGGACCCCATCCAGCCCGCACTGAGTTTCATTCCTACCACCTTAGGAAAAAAAGTCATTATTTTGAGGCTTAGAAGTCATTTCTGCAATTCCCATAGAAAATCAACGTTCTTGCAGTCCTAAGGCGGCACACCATGGGTTAAGTCTAGGATCCCGAGTGCAAGGCAGAAGAGACATGCTCAGCAGTATCCAATCAAAAAAGGACACATGGTATAAGAGGCCGGATCAACCACACCAACACAGAGTTTTTTTCCTTCTGCAAGTAGGAAGAGACAATTATGTGTTTTTGCACTTAATTTACACTTGTTTCTTTGTGTTTTTTTCAGATTTGCCTGAGCAGTGTTTGCTGGCACAACGCATGTTTCAGACTTGGAGACCAGGCTACAGTGTTGCAGTTTGCCTTGATCTGTCATGCCCTGGATGGGATCTAGAGTTGGACTCAGGACTATAATATATGGTTCTCCAATCTCTTTTTCGATCCCTGTCCGCACAGTCCTCCCGGAGATGACCTGACCTGCAGATGACCTGATATGCGGAGGACCTAATGTGCGGACCACCATACATTCATTTGATGCATGGTTCCTGTCTACCTACTCCGTCCTCTGGGGATGAATGGGACAGGACCTACATGCCGCGGGACAAGTCCTCCCGGTGATGACCTGACATGCAGATGACCCGATATGCGGAGGACCTAATGTGCGGACCACCTTACATTCATTTGATGCATGGTTCCTGTCTACCTACTCCGTCCTCTGGGGATGAATGGGACAGGACCTACATGCCGCGGGACAAGTCCTCCCGGTGATGACCTGACATGCAGATGACCTGATATGCGGAGGACCTAAGGTACGGACCACCATACATTCATTTGATGCATGGCTCCTGTCTACCTACTACGTCCTCTGGGAGGACCTACATGCCGCGGGACATGGTGAGTGTATAACACCTATCAGGTTATCTGATGGTGGTGTTTTCCCGTTTATTATTCACTTAGCCGTGTTATGGTGATTTCTGGCATTGCCAATATGGGGGCAGGTTGGTAATCTTGAATTTTGGCGCCAAAGACGCCCGTGCTGAATTCCCCCGCCACTCTATGCACGAGGTGCCGGCGTGCGGTCCACCTGCGTTCCAGCGTGCTGGGAGCTTCCTGCCACACTGAATACCCTTTCCGCTATCGCCTGTCATGCTGAAATAGAGGGTGTGTATGTTTCCGTCTGTCACACATCATGCAACGGTAATTACCGGCCTCCTCATTTAGGTAGTTGGTGCCTAAATTACGGGCTCTGCATCGGCATCCCGGTCTCTGTGCCTTCCTTTTTTCAGCTAAAGAGTAGGTGCTGACAGCAGGCGTTATGTGCGCGCCCTTTTGCTGCGTAGCTTATGGGGAAATTACCTGAGGGTTTTTATTTATTATTTCTGTTTTCCCCTCCTTATCAGTTGATCAGAGTTAGCAAGGGTTACAGCGGTATATATATGATTCTGTAACTGTGTTTGATGATGAGCTTGTTTTACTACTCTCACTCCCATCATGCTAACTTTTCATTGGGAGATCTCTGTGTATCACTGAGCTCTGCTGGGAGAGTAGTCTCTATGTCATTCATCCTTCCCCAGCAGCCACGCCCCTAGGGCGTGGTTTATACTTTGTATTGAGTTTGGAGCATTTTGTCTGCTCTCTCTCTCTCCTCTAACTCTGAGGGGAATCCCCTAGCTGTTATATATTGGGAGATCACTGTTCTAATCTGCTATTTTGCTGTGAACACATAGGGGGAATTGGAATTTTTTTCTGCAACTCGGGGATATTTCCACCAGTTGTACTGATTTATTATACTGATACTATTATACTCTATTTTTGTGTTCGTATAAGAGTTTTTCCCCCTGTGTTATGTTTCTGCTTCCACTCCCATCTTACACTATAGCAGATGGGAGGGTTCTGTATTGTCTGCGCCCTGATGAGTGGAGTAGTCAAGTCATATGCCTTTCCCCTTCTGCGGTAGTTCTGGGGGTTTGTTCACTGGGTTGTTTAACATTTTGTGCCCTTTATCGTACTCGCATATATATCCCTTTCTGTTGCTCTGGCTGTTTCTGTTTCTATTTTCTGTTTCAGAATGAACTCTCCTGCCAAAGGATACATCAGCAGGAGGAGTCACAGATTTTGACAGCCCTATCATCAGTTTCTTCCATGAGGATCATTCTGCGGAGATTGCCTGAACTGATGGATTTGCTTGAACAGTGTTGTGGACACAACGCGTGACAGACTTGGTGACCACTCTGCAGTTTACAGTCTCGGTCTCGCCCTGAAAGACATCAGGATAGCAATCAGAACTATAATCTATGGTTCTCCCAACTCTTATTTATCCTGATCTGCACCATCCTCCTTTGGACGATCGGTTGTCAGACCTGCTTGCATTCGGATGACGCAGGATTTGTTTCCCTGTCTTTGCCGTCCCCTACTCGATGAACGGATTCAGACCTGCATGCATCCAGATCACACAGGGTACATGTTATTGTTTACCTATCATGCTCTTGGATGACGGTGTTTTTATTCCCGTCACTATCACACATTACTTGTGTATGCAACTATGTCTACTGGGGGCAGGTCTGATACTTCCATGCTACAATCCTCTTTATTGGATGCAGAGTTTAAACTTCTGGCGCAAAAATTAGCCACTCTGACTTTTCAGCGGACGACTAAATGCACGTGCAGCTGGTGTCTGAGCACCATCACAGTCCACCTGCAGATTAACGCACAAGGAGGTGTTCTCTGCCATGCTGAAATTTTCCCCGCTGACGGAGACACGAGGAGCCGGAGTCTCGGAAGTCGGGAGCGGCGGCCATTATGCCTCTAAAGCTAAGTACTGGAAAATGTGTTTTCTGTGTGTACTTTCTCGTTACCTGCACCCCGTTTTTTCAGGGAGAAGGGTAAAAAAGCTCTTTTTTAGGGGGGAGTGCGCCAGGAAGTCAATACCTGTTCCACGGGAGAGTTCCCGCCATTTGAAAAGCACGAGGAACTGGCTTCCAGAAGCACAACTTTGCTGTGCGTACAAAGTGAACAGTGGGCCTTGCTCGCCCTATAATGGCTTCAAGCTATCAGTGATGATCTATATACTTAGCTCTATGGTAAGTACCTCATTATCCCCTCTGTCTTTCATCCTTTTTTGCAGGATGTTTCTTTATTAGGACTGAGAGGAAATCCGATAAAGGATTTGGCTGTGTGTCACTACTACAGCTGAGACTTTGGAAGAGGGACCCTAGGGGATGTTGGGGCTGTGTATCGCTAGTCCGACTAAACGGTGGACCCCGGACTGAACTGTGAAACCGCACGACTTACTGACATCCTGCTACTGGAATTATCAGTACCAGTTCTCCTCTGTTACCGCCGCCACCTCACGTCCAGGTTTTGCTTAGCATACTCTGCCCTATAGTGGATATGGCTGATCCGGAAACAGTATATCCAGAAGGCGGCTGCTCGTTATCCTGCTGGTCGCTACATCGCCACTCTCTCAATAATGTAAGTAATATTTCCGGCACATTAGTCTCTTGTTATGAGACTTTAAATTATCTGCTTGCCTGCTAAAAAAAAAAAAAAAAAAAAAAATTTTTTGTTACCTGAGCTTAGTGAGCTACACTCTAGGAGTCTCGTAAGTAGGATACTAATCCCTGTCTGTGATGGTAGCCCCACAATTCAAGACTTGGGTTGCATTACACACATAAATGACTGTCTACCCTGTTTAGGATCATCACAGCCTCGATGGGATACCTTGCGATGCAAGCCTAGCTCATATCATTGACCATTAGTCATGATAAATGTTTACTGTATGTGTTTTCCACATTATCCCCGTTTATGGGATCTGGGATGTATTACTTTTTGTCATCTAACCTGTTCGGTGTGTTTTTCTTTATGCGGCTAGGAAGAATTGTCTCAATGTCTTTCCCTGCGGCAGTCTACTCCTAGCTAGCGGGGAGAACCTTTTTTTAGGCGATTCTCCTTCTCCACGGCTTTACAGGGAAGCCTCCTAGTATTGTTAATACCGACATTCCAAGGAGACTATGTATATTGTTTTTTTGATGCTGGCTGTTTTTCTAGGAGTTGTTGTTTTCAGATTTATTCTCCTGCCAGAACGTAGCAGGAGGAATCACAGATTACACCAGCCCTATCAATGGCTCTTTTTCCAAGAGCACCATTCTATGGATATTGCGGGAACGGTGTGTCCTGATACTTTGGTATGTATTCAGCCGGGGGTTCCCTGGCTTTTGAAGTTCTCCTCTCTGAATCCGACTACCGCTGAGGAAGAGGAGAGAATCCGGGAACCGAGAGTGCAGCTCTTTCCCTTCCCTTTGGTGTGGTCCGGCTGCCATAGAATGACATAATCCCTGATGTTGGACAGCGTCCTCCTAATAAGTGAGTAACTATCTGGTTTCTCTTTTTTTGCCTACCTTGTGTACAGCCTCTCCAATAGATTCTAGTATCCAAGGAACAACTCTTAGCTATACAGAAACTTGTCATTTCTGACAAACCGGCTCGGAGGTTCCGTTCTACCCTTATAGTATGCCGTCTGTTGTACAGTATGCTCATGTGTGTTATTCATACACTCCTTTCCATTTTTTTTAAGCTATCTATATTCACAGGGCGTGTTCTCCGGACCCGTACAGGCGGTCAAGGGGACCCTTGATACCTGACTATTTTGTTAAATCATTTTACCAGGGATATATGGTTTCAGTTCCAGCTTATAACTCTGCTGTTTATTTGTACGAAGAAGGGAAGTAACATACCAGACATCTGGTTTTCAAGTCCAAAATATCTTTAGTTTGGACGAAGCACTCGCCTCAGCCTGGAACGCCCCTCCTAGGATGGTTTTGGTTCAGCCCCCTATCTCGCCGGGATCTTTCCGGCTGAGAATATGGGGAGGCTTTGGAGCTTTTTAGCTTAACACGATAGATTGCTTTGGACTACAGCAGACAATTGGAAAATCTCCAAAAGGTCTCTGTGTGTCTTTAGCCCGTTCTGTTTCAGAAGATGGTTGGCTTCCAATCTTTCTCCTCCAAGTTGGCTTAAATTAACAATTAGCCATGGTTCAAGGATTATCTTTCCTCCTTCAGACGCTTCTTCAGATGCTTCAATCAATCCCCTGGATGATAGAAGTGCTACTTCTGGGAAACCTGGTTATTTCTTTCTGCGGGAAAAGGAGAACTTCACAGCCTCAAGAAATATAAAAATAGTGCTTATGGCTTGTTCACTTCTTATTCCTCAAGCTCTAGATGGGACTACAGCTTATTCAGCAGGGCCATGTCAGTTGACTGGCCTGGATTTCAAGATCGTTCTTCAAGAGGGCTGAGAGCTGCTTCATGTTTAAGAAAAGCTTGACCTTTTTTACCTCCTTCTACGGGATTTTTATCCCTAAAAAAGCAGCCTTAAGCAGAAAAGTACTAAGTGTCTAAGTATTGGATTAATTCCCACCCGTGTGTGCTTTACACTGCTGTGTATGTCCCATGGTGTGCCGCCTTAGGACTGCAAGAACGTAGGAATTTTTATACTTACCTAACGGGAAATTCCTGTTCTTGAAGTCCGTAGGCGGCACAACACACCCTCCCTTATTAAATATACTGCTGCATACGAACTCTGTGTTGGTGTGGTTGATCCGGCCTCTTATACCATGTGTCCTTTTTTGATTGGATACTGCTGAGCATGTCTCTTCTGCCTTGCACTCGGGATCCTAGACTTAACCCATGGTGTGCCGCCTACGGACTTCAAGAACAGGAATTTCCCGTTAGGTAAGTATCAAAATTCCTACGGCGTCTCTATTCAATTGTGTGGAGCGCATATCAGGTGGGTTTTCTCTGCCGGCTTAAGAGATACACGTGAAACTAAAGCCGATCCTGGGTGCCTAGGGTGCCTGTCATCCAATCCGCACTGCATTTCATTTCTAGCACATAGCCAAAAAATCGCCCCATTAACTTACATTGGAGTGCAGAAAAGGTCATTTTTTCTCGGTCCCTTTAAGAGGTAGGAGTTAAACAAGCTTAGGTCTGCGGTGCCCAGGGGGGACCCCATCCAGCCCGCACTGAGTTTCATTCCTACCACCTTAGGAAAAAAAGTCATTATTTTGAGGCTTAGAAGTCATTTCTGCAATTCCCATAGAAAATCAACGGCGTCTCTATTCAATTGTGTGGAGCGCATATCAGGTGGGTTTTCTCTGCCGGCTTAAGAGATACACGTGAAACTAAAGCCGATCCTGGGTGCCTAGGGTGCCTGTCATCCAATCCGCACTGCATTTCATTTCTAGCACATAGCCAAAAAATCGCCCCATTGACTTACATTGGAGTGCAGAAAAGGTCATTTTTTCTCGGTCCCTTTAAGAGGTAGGAGTTAAACAAGCTTAGGTCTGCGGTGCCCAGGGGGGACCCCATCCAGCCCGCACTGAGTTTCATTCCTACCACCTTAGGAAAAAAAGTCATTATTTTGAGGCTTAGAAGTCATTTCTGCAATTCCCATAGAAAATCAACGGCGTCTCTATTCAATTGTGTGGAGCGCATATCAGGTGGGTTTTCTCTGCCGGCTTAAGAGATACACGTGAAACTAAAGCCGATCCTGGGTGCCTAGGGTGCCTGTCATCCAATCCGCACTGCATTTCATTTCTAGCACATAGCCAAAAAATCGCCCCATTGACTTACATTGGAGTGCAGAAAAGGTCATTTTTTCTCGGTCCCTTTAAGAGGTAGGAGTTAAACAAGCTTAGGTCTGCGGTGCCCAGGGGGGACCCCATCCAGCCCGCACTGAGTTTCATTCCTACCACCTTAGGAAAAAAAGTCATTATTTTGAGGCTTAGAAGTCATTTCTGCAATTCCCATAGAAAATCAACGGCGTCTCTATTCAATTGTGTGGAGCGCATATCAGGTGGGTTTTCTCTGCCGGCTTAAGAGATACACGTGAAACTAAAGCCGATCCTGGGTGCCTAGGGTGCCTGTCATCCAATCCGCACTGCATTTCATTTCTAGCACATAGCCAAAAAATCGCCCCATTGACTTACATTGGAGTGCAGAAAAGGTCATTTTTTCTCGGTCCCTTTAAGAGGTAGGAGTTAAACAAGCTTAGGTCTGCGGTGCCCAGGGGGGACCCCATCCAGCCCGCACTGAGTTTCATTCCTACCACCTTAGGAAAAAAAGTCATTATTTTGAGGCTTAGAAGTCATTTCTGCAATTCCCATAGAAAATCAATGGCGTCTCTATTCAATTGTGTGGAGCGCATATCAGGTGGGTTTTCTCTGCCGGCTTAAGAGATACACGTGAAACTAAAGCCGATCCTGGGTGCCTAGGGTGCCTGTCATCCAATCCGCACTGCATTTCATTTCTAGCACATAGCCAAAAAATCGCCCCATTGACTTACATTGGAGTGCAGAAAAGGTCATTTTTTCTCGGTCCCTTTAAGAGGTAGGAGTTAAACAAGCTTAGGTCTGCGGTGCCCAGGGGGGACCCCATCCAGCCCGCACTGAGTTTCATTCCTACCACCTTAGGAAAAAAAGTCATTATTTTGAGGCTTAGAAGTCATTTCTGCAATTCCCATAGAAAATCAACGGCGTCTCTATTCAATTGTGTGGAGCGCATATCAGGTGGGTTTTCTCTGCCGGCTTAAGAGATACACGTGAAACTAAAGCCGATCCTGGGTGCCTAGGGTGCCTGTCATCCAATCCGCACTGCATTTCATTTCTAGCACATAGCCAAAAAATCGCCCCATTGACTTACATTGGAGTGCAGAAAAGGTCATTTTTTCTCGGTCCCTTTAAGAGGTAGGAGTTAAACAAGCTTAGGTCTGCGGTGCCCAGGGGGGACCCCATCCAGCCCGCACTGAGTTTCATTCCTACCACCTTAGGAAAAAAAGTCATTATTTTGAGGCTTAGAAGTCATTTCTGCAATTCCCATAGAAAATCAACGGCGTCTCTATTCAATTGTGTGGAGCGCATATCAGGTGGGTTTTCTCTGCCGGCTTAAGAGATACACGTGAAACTAAAGCCGATCCTGGGTGCCTAGGGTGCCTGTCATCCAATCCGCACTGCATTTCATTTCTAGCACATAGCCAAAAAATCGCCCCATTGACTTACATTGGAGTGCAGAAAAGGTCATTTTTTCTCGGTCCCTTTAAGAGGTAGGAGTTAAACAAGCTTAGGTCTGCGGTGCCCAGGGGGGACCCCATCCAGCCCGCACTGAGTTTCATTCCTACCACCTTAGGAAAAAAAGTCATTATTTTGAGGCTTAGAAGTCATTTCTGCAATTCCCATAGAAAATCAACGGCGTCTCTATTCAATTGTGTGGAGCGCATATCAGGTGGGTTTTCTCTGCCGGCTTAAGAGATACACGTGAAACTAAAGCCGATCCTGGGTGCCTAGGGTGCCTGTCATCCAATCCGCACTGCATTTCATTTCTAGCACATAGCCAAAAAATCGCCCCATTGACTTACATTGGAGTGCAGAAAAGGTCATTTTTTCTCGGTCCCTTTAAGAGGTAGGAGTTAAACAAGCTTAGGTCTGCGGTGCCCAGGGGGGACCCCATCCAGCCCGCACTGAGTTTCATTCCTACCACCTTAGGAAAAAAAGTCATTATTTTGAGGCTTAGAAGTCATTTCTGCAATTCCCATAGAAAATCAACTGGCGTCTCTATTCAATTGTGTGGAGCGCATATCAGGTGGGTTTTCTCTGCCGGCTTAAGAGATACACGTGAAACTAAAGCCGATCCTGGGTGCCTAGGGTGCCTGTCATCCAATCCGCACTGCATTTCATTTCTAGCACATAGCCAAAAAATCGCCCCATTGACTTACATTGGAGTGCAGAAAAGGTCATTTTTTCTCGGTCCCTTTAAGAGGTAGGAGTTAAACAAGCTTAGGTCTGCGGTGCCCAGGGGGGACCCCATCCAGCCCGCACTGAGTTTCATTCCTACCACCTTAGGAAAAAAAGTCATTATTTTGAGGCTTAGAAGTCATTTCTGCAATTCCCATAGAAAATCAACGGCGTCTCTATTCAATTGTGTGGAGCGCATATCAGGTGGGTTTTCTCTGCCGGCTTAAGAGATACACGTGAAACTAAAGCCGATCCTGGGTGCCTAGGGTGCCTGTCATCCAATCCGCACTGCATTTCATTTCTAGCACATAGCCAAAAAATCGCCCCATTGACTTACATTGGAGTGCAGAAAAGGTCATTTTTTCTCGGTCCCTTTAAGAGGTAGGAGTTAAACAAGCTTAGGTCTGCGGTGCCCAGGGGGGACCCCATCCAGCCCGCACTGAGTTTCATTCCTACCACCTTAGGAAAAAAAGTCATTATTTTGAGGCTTAGAAGTCATTTCTGCAATTCCCATAGAAAATCAACGGCGTCTCTATTCAATTGTGTGGAGCGCATATCAGGTGGGTTTTCTCTGCCGGCTTAAGAGATACACGTGAAACTAAAGCCGATCCTGGGTGCCTAGGGTGCCTGTCATCCAATCCGCACTGCATTTCATTTCTAGCACATAGCCAAAAAATCGCCCCATTGACTTACATTGGAGTGCAGAAAAGGTCATTTTTTCTCGGTCCCTTTAAGAGGTAGGAGTTAAACAAGCTTAGGTCTGCGGTGCCCAGGGGGGACCCCATCCAGCCCGCACTGAGTTTCATTCCTACCACCTTAGGAAAAAAAGTCATTATTTTGAGGCTTAGAAGTCATTTCTGCAATTCCCATAGAAAATCAACGGCGTCTCTATTCAATTGTGTGGAGCGCATATCAGGTGGGTTTTCTCTGCCGGCTTAAGAGATACACGTGAAACTAAAGCCGATCCTGGGTGCCTAGGGTGCCTGTCATCCAATCCGCACTGCATTTCATTTCTAGCACATAGCCAAAAAATCGCCCCATTGACTTACATTGGAGTGCAGAAAAGGTCATTTTTTCTCGGTCCCTTTAAGAGGTAGGAGTTAAACAAGCTTAGGTCTGCGGTGCCCAGGGGGGACCCCATCCAGCCCGCACTGAGTTTCATTCCTACCACCTTAGGAAAAAAAGTCATTATTTTGAGGCTTAGAAGTCATTTCTGCAATTCCCATAGAAAATCAACTGGCGTCTCTATTCAATTGTGTGGAGCGCATATTCAGGTGGGTTTTCTCTGCCGGCTTAAGAGATACACGTGAAACTAAAGCTGATCCTGGGTGCCTAGGGTGCCTGTCATCCAATCCGCACTGCATTTCATTTCTAGCACATAGCCAAAAAATCGCCCCATTGACTTACATTGGAGTGCAGAAAAGGTCATTTTTTCTCGGTCCCTTTAAGAGGTAGGAGTTAAACAAGCTTAGGTCTGCGGTGCCCAGGGGGGACCCCATCCAGCCCGCACTGAGTTTCATTCCTACCACCTTAGGAAAAAAAGTCATTATTTTGAGGCTTAGAAGTCATTTCTGCAATTCCCATAGAAAATCAACGGCGTCTCTATTCAATTGTGTGGAGCGCATATCAGGTGGGTTTTCTCTGCCGGCTTAAGAGATACACGTGAAACTAAAGCCGATCCTGGGTGCCTAGGGTGCCTGTCATCCAATCCGCACTGCATTTCATTTCTAGCACATAGCCAAAAAATCGCCCCATTGACTTACATTGGAGTGCAGAAAAGGTCATTTTTTCTCGGTCCCTTTAAGAGGTAGGAGTTAAACAAGCTTAGGTCTGCGGTGCCCAGGGGGGACCCCATCCAGCCCGCACTGAGTTTCATTCCTACCACCTTAGGAAAAAAAGTCATTATTTTGAGGCTTAGAAGTCATTTCTGCAATTCCCATAGAAAATCAACGGCGTCTCTATTCAATTGTGTGGAGCGCATATCAGGTGGGTTTTCTCTGCCGGCTTAAGAGATACACGTGAAACTAAAGCCGATCCTGGGTGCCTAGGGTGCCTGTCATCCAATCCGCACTGCATTTCATTTCTAGCACATAGCCAAAAAATCGCCCCATTGACTTACATTGGAGTGCAGAAAAGGTCATTTTTTCTCGGTCCCTTTAAGAGGTAGGAGTTAAACAAGCTTAGGTCTGCGGTGCCCAGGGGGGACCCCATCCAGCCCGCACTGAGTTTCATTCCTACCACCTTAGGAAAAAAAGTCATTATTTTGAGGCTTAGAAGTCATTTCTGCAATTCCCATAGAAAATCAACGGCGTCTCTATTCAATTGTGTGGAGCGCATATCAGGTGGGTTTTCTCTGCCGGCTTAAGAGATACACGTGAAACTAAAGCCGATCCTGGGTGCCTAGGGTGCCTGTCATCCAATCCGCACTGCATTTCATTTCTAGCACATAGCCAAAAAATCGCCCCATTGACTTACATTGGAGTTCAGAAAAGGTCATTTTTTCTCGGTCCCTTTAAGAGGTAGGAGTTAAACAAGCTTAGGTCTGCGGTGCCCAGGGGGGACCCCATCCAGCCCGCACTGAGTTTCATTCCTACCACCTTAGGAAAAAAAGTCATTATTTTGAGGCTTAGAAGTCATTTCTGCAATTCCCATAGAAAATCAACGGCGTCTCTATTCAATTGTGTGGAGCGCATATCAGGTGGGTTTTCTCTGCCGGCTTAAGAGATACACGTGAAACTAAAGCCGATCCTGGGTGCCTAGGGTGCCTGTCATCCAATCCGCACTGCATTTCATTTCTAGCACATAGCCAAAAAATCGCCCCATTGACTTACATTGGAGTGCAGAAAAGGTACATTTTTTCTCGGTCCCTTTAAGAGGTAGGAGTTAAACAAGCTTAGGTCTGCGGTGCCCAGGGGGGACCCCATCCAGCCCGCACTGAGTTTCATTCCTACCACCTTAGGAAAAAAAGTCATTATTTTGAGGCTTAGAAGTCATTTCTGCAATTCCCATAGAAAATCAACGGCGTCTCTATTCAATTGTGTGGAGCGCATATCAGGTGGGTTTTCTCTGCCGGCTTAAGAGATACACGTGAAACTAAAGCCGATCCTGGGTGCCTAGGGTGCCTGTCATCCAATCCGCACTGCATTTCATTTCTAGCACATAGCCAAAAAATCGCCCCATTGACTTACATTGGAGTGCAGAAAAGGTCATTTTTTCTCGGTCCCTTTAAGAGGTAGGAGTTAAACAAGCTTAGGTCTGCGGTGCCCAGGGGGGACCCCATCCAGCCCGCACTGAGTTTCATTCCTACCACCTTAGGAAAAAAAGTCATTATTTTGAGGCTTAGAAGTCATTTCTGCAATTCCCATAGAAAATCAACGGCGTCTCTATTCAATTGTGTGGAGCGCATATCAGGTGGGTTTTCTCTGCCGGCTTAAGAGATACACGTGAAACTAAAGCCGATCCTGGGTGCCTAGGGTGCCTGTCATCCAATCCGCACTGCATTTCATTTCTAGCACATAGCCAAAAAATCGCCCCATTGACTTACATTGGAGTGCAGAAAAGGTCATTTTTTCTCGGTCCCTTTAAGAGGTAGGAGTTAAACAAGCTTAGGTCTGCGGTGCCCAGGGGGGACCCCATCCAGCCCGCACTGAGTTTCATTCCTACCACCTTAGGAAAAAAAGTCATTATTTTGAGGCTTAGAAGTCATTTCTGCAATTCCCATAGAAAATCAATGGCGTCTCTATTCAATTGTGTGGAGCGCATATTAGGTGGGTTTTCTCTGCCGGCTTAAGAGATACACGTGAAACTAAAGCTGATCCTGGGTGCCTAGGGTGCCTGTCATCCAATCCGCACTGCATTTCATTTCTAGCACATAGCCAAAAAATCGCCCCATTGACTTACATTGGAGTGCAGAAAAGGTCATTTTTTCTCGGTCCCTTTAAGAGGTAGGAGTTAAACAAGCTTAGGTCTGCGGTGCCCAGGGGGGACCCCATCCAGCCCGCACTGAGTTTCATTCCTACCACCTTAGGAAAAAAAGTCATTATTTTGAGGCTTAGAAGTCATTTCTGCAATTCCCATAGAAAATCAACGGCGTCTCTATTCAATTGTGTGGAGCGCATATCAGGTGGGTTTTCTCTGCCGGCTTAAGAGATACACGTGAAACTAAAGCCGATCCTGGGTGCCTAGGGTGCCTGTCATCCAATCCGCACTGCATTTCATTTCTAGCACATAGCCAAAAAATCGCCCCATTGACTTACATTGGAGTGCAGAAAAGGTCATTTTTTCTCGGTCCCTTTAAGAGGTAGGAGTTAAACAAGCTTAGGTCTGCGGTGCCCAGGGGGGACCCCATCCAGCCCGCACTGAGTTTCATTCCTACCACCTTAGGAAAAAAAGTCATTATTTTGAGGCTTAGAAGTCATTTCTGCAATTCCCATAGAAAATCAACGGCGTCTCTATTCAATTGTGTGGAGCGCATATCAGGTGGGTTTTCTCTGCCGGCTTAAGAGATACACGTGAAACTAAAGCCGATCCTGGGTGCCTAGGGTGCCTGTCATCCAATCCGCACTGCATTTCATTTCTAGCACATAGCCAAAAAATCGCCCCATTGACTTACATTGGAGTGCAGAAAAGGTCATTTTTTCTCGGTCCCTTTAAGAGGTAGGAGTTAAACAAGCTTAGGTCTGCGGTGCCCAGGGGGGACCCCATCCAGCCCGCACTGAGTTTCATTCCTACCACCTTAGGAAAAAAAGTCATTATTTTGAGGCTTAGAAGTCATTTCTGCAATTCCCATAGAAAATCAACGGCGTCTCTATTCAATTGTGTGGAGCGCATATCAGGTGGGTTTTCTCTGCCGGCTTAAGAGATACACGTGAAACTAAAGCCGATCCTGGGTGCCTAGGGTGCCTGTCATCCAATCCGCACTGCATTTCATTTCTAGCACATAGCCAAAAAATCGCCCCATTGACTTACATTGGAGTGCAGAAAAGGTACATTTTTTATCGGTCCCTTTAAGAGGTAGGAGTTAAACAAGCTTAGGTCTGCGGTGCCCAGGGGGGACCCCATCCAGCCCGCACTGAGTTTCATTCCTACCACCTTAGGAAAAAAAGTCATTATTTTGAGGCTTAGAAGTCATTTCTGCAATTCCCATAGAAAATCAACGGCGTCTCTATTCAATTGTGTGGAGCGCATATCAGGTGGGTTTTCTCTGCCGGCTTAAGAGATACACGTGAAACTAAAGCAGATCCTGGGTGCCTAGGATGCCTGTCATCCAATCCGCACTGCATTTCATTTCTAGCACATAGCCAAAAAATCGCCCCATTGACTTACATTGGAGTGCAGAAAAGGTCATTTTTTCTCGGTCCCTTTAAGAGGTAGGAGTTAAACAAGCTTAGGTCTGCGGTGCCCAGGGGGGACCCCATCCAGCCCGCACTGAGTTTCATTCCTACCACCTTAGGAAAAAAAGTCATTATTTTGAGGCTTAGAAGTCATTTCTGCAATTCCCATAGAAAATCAACGGCGTCTCTATTCAATTGTGTGGAGCGCATATCAGGTGGGTTTTCTCTGCCGGCTTAAGAGATACACGTGAAACTAAAGCCGATCCTGGGTGCCTAGGGTGCCTGTCATCCAATCCGCACTGCATTTCATTTCTAGCACATAGCCAAAAAATCGCCCCATTGACTTACATTGGAGTGCAGAAAAGGAACATTTTTTCTCGGTCCCTTTAAGAGGTAGGAGTTAAACAAGCTTAGGTCTGCGGTGCCCAGGGGGGACCCCATCCAGCCCGCACTGAGTTTCATTCCTACCACCTTAGGAAAAAAAGTCATTATTTTGAGGCTTAGAAGTCATTTCTGCAATTCCCATAGAAAATCAATGGCGTCTCTATTCAATTGTGTGGAGCGCATATTAGGTGGGTTTTCTCTGCCGGCTTAAGAGATACACGTGAAACTAAAGCTGATCCTGGGTGCCTAGGGTGCCTGTCATCCAATCCGCACTGCATTTCATTTCTAGCACATAGCCAAAAAATCGCCCCATTGACTTACATTGGAGTGCAGAAAAGGTCATTTTTTCTCGGTCCCTTTAAGAGGTAGGAGTTAAACAAGCTTAGGTCTGCGGTGCCCAGGGGGGACCCCATCCAGCCCGCACTGAGTTTCATTCCTACCACCTTAGGAAAAAAAGTCATTATTTTGAGGCTTAGAAGTCATTTCTGCAATTCCCATAGAAAATCAACGGCGTCTCTATTCAATTGTGTGGAGCGCATATCAGGTGGGTTTTCTCTGCCGGCTTAAGAGATACACGTGAAACTAAAGCCGATCCTGGGTGCCTAGGGTGCCTGTCATCCAATCCGCACTGCATTTCATTTCTAGCACATAGCCAAAAAATCGCCCCATTGACTTACATTGGAGTGCAGAAAAGGTCATTTTTTCTCGGTCCCTTTAAGAGGTAGGAGTTAAACAAGCTTAGGTCTGCGGTGCCCAGGGGGGACCCCATCCAGCCCGCACTGAGTTTCATTCCTACCACCTTAGGAAAAAAAGTCATTATTTTGAGGCTTAGAAGTCATTTCTGCAATTCCCATCGAAAATCAACGGCGTCTCTATTCAATTGTGTGGAGCGCATATCAGGTGGGTTTTCTCTGCCGGCTTAAGAGATACACGTGAAACTAAAGCCGATCCTGGGTGCCTAGGGTGCCTGTCATCCAATCCGCACTGCATTTCATTTCTAGCACATAGCCAAAAAATCGCCCCATTGACTTACATTGGAGTGCAGAAAAGGTCATTTTTTCTCGGTCCCTTTAAGAGGTAGGAGTTAAACAAGCTTAGGTCTGCGGTGCCCAGGGGGGACCCCATCCAGCCCGCACTGAGTTTCATTCCTACCACCTTAGGAAAAAAAGTCATTATTTTGAGGCTTAGAAGTCATTTCTGCAATTCCCATAGAAAATCAATGGCGTCTCTATTCAATTGTGTGGAGCGCATATTAGGTGGGTTTTCTCTGCCGGCTTAAGAGATACACGTGAAACTAAAGCTGATCCTGGGTGCCTAGGGTGCCTGTCATCCAATCCGCACTGCATTTCATTTCTAGCACATAGCCAAAAAATCGCCCCATTGACTTACATTGGAGTGCAGAAAAGGTCATTTTTTCTCGGTCCCTTTAAGAGGTAGGAGTTAAACAAGCTTAGGTCTGCGGTGCCCAGGGGGGACCCCATCCAGCCCGCACTGAGTTTCATTCCTACCACCTTAGGAAAAAAAGTCATTATTTTGAGGCTTAGAAGTCATTTCTGCAATTCCCATAGAAAATCAACGGCGTCTCTATTCAATTGTGTGGAGCGCATATTAGGTGGGTTTTCTCTGCCGGCTTAAGAGATACACGTGAAACTAAAGCTGATCCTGGGTGCCTAGGGTGCCTGTCATCCAATCCGCACTGCATTTCATTTCTAGCACATAGCCAAAAAATCGCCCCATTGACTTACATTGGAGTGCAGAAAAGGTCATTTTTTCTCGGTCCCTTTAAGAGGTAGGAGTTAAACAAGCTTAGGTCTGCGGTGCCCAGGGGGGACCCCATCCAGCCCGCACTGAGTTTCATTCCTACCACCTTAGGAAAAAAAGTCATTATTTTGAGGCTTAGAAGTCATTTCTGCAATTCCCATAGAAAATCAACGGCGTCTCTATTCAATTGTGTGGAGCGCATATCAGGTGGGTTTTCTCTGCCGGCTTAAGAGATACACGTGAAACTAAAGCCGATCCTGGGTGCCTAGGGTGCCTGTCATCCAATCCGCACTGCATTTCATTTCTAGCACATAGCCAAAAAATCGCCCCATTGACTTACATTGGAGTGCAGAAAAGGTCATTTTTTCTCGGTCCCTTTAAGAGGTAGGAGTTAAACAAGCTTAGGTCTGCGGTGCCCAGGGGGGACCCCATCCAGCCCGCACTGAGTTTCATTCCTACCACCTTAGGAAAAAAAGTCATTATTTTGAGGCTTAGAAGTCATTTCTGCAATTCCCATAGAAAATCAACGGCGTCTCTATTCAATTGTGTGGAGCGCATATCAGGTGGGTTTTCTCTGCCGGCTTAAGAGATACACGTGAAACTAAAGCCGATCCTGGGTGCCTAGGGTGCCTGTCATCCAATCCGCACTGCATTTCATTTCTAGCACATAGCCAAAAAATCGCCCCATTGACTTACATTGGAGTGCAGAAAAGGTAAATTTTTTCTCGGTCCCTTTAAGAGGTAGGAGTTAAACAAGCTTAGGTCTGCGGTGCCCAGGGGGGACCCCATCCAGCCCGCACTGAGTTTCATTCCTACCACCTTAGGAAAAAAAGTCATTATTTTGAGGCTTAGAAGTCATTTCTGCAATTCCCATAGAAAATCAATGGCGTCTCTATTCAATTGTGTGGAGCGCATATTAGGTGGGTTTTCTCTGCCGGCTTAAGAGATACACGTGAAACTAAAGCTGATCCTGGGTGCCTAGGGTGCCTGTCATCCAATCCGCACTGCATTTCATTTCTAGCACATAGCCAAAAAATCGCCCCATTGACTTACATTGGAGTGCAGAAAAGGTCATTTTTTCTCGGTCCCTTTAAGAGGTAGGAGTTAAACAAGCTTAGGTCTGCGGTGCCCAGGGGGGACCCCATCCAGCCCGCACTGAGTTTCATTCCTACCACCTTAGGAAAAAAAGTCATTATTTTGAGGCTTAGAAGTCATTTCTGCAATTCCCATAGAAAATCAACGGCGTCTCTATTCAATTGTGTGGAGCGCATATCAGGTGGGTTTTCTCTGCCGGCTTAAGAGATACACGTGAAACTAAAGCCGATCCTGGGTGCCTAGGGTGCCTGTCATCCAATCCGCACTGCATTTCATTTCTAGCACATAGCCAAAAAATCGCCCCATTGACTTACATTGGAGTGCAGAAAAGGTCATTTTTTCTCGGTCCCTTTAAGAGGTAGGAGTTAAACAAGCTTAGGTCTGCGGTGCCCAGGGGGGACCCCATCCAGCCCGCACTGAGTTTCATTCCTACCACCTTAGGAAAAAAAGTCATTATTTTGAGGCTTAGAAGTCATTTCTGCAATTCCCATAGAAAATCAACGGCGTCTCTATTCAATTGTGTGGAGCGCATATCAGGTGGGTTTTCTCTGCCGGCTTAAGAGATACACGTGAAACTAAAGCCGATCCTGGGTGCCTAGGGTGCCTGTCATCCAATCCGCACTGCATTTCATTTCTAGCACATAGCCAAAAAATCGCCCCTATTGACTTACATTGGAGTGCAGAAAAGAACATTTTTTCTCGGTCCCTTTAAGAGGTAGGAGTTAAACAAGCTTAGGTCTGCGGTGCCCAGGGGGGACCCCATCCAGCCCGCACTGAGTTTCATTCCTACCACCTTAGGAAAAAAAGTCATTATTTTGAGGCTTAGAAGTCATTTCTGCAATTCCCATAGAAAATCAATGGCGTCTCTATTCAATTGTGTGGAGCGCATATTAGGTGGGTTTTCTCTGCCGGCTTAAGAGATACACGTGAAACTAAAGCTGATCCTGGGTGCCTAGGGTGCCTGTCATCCAATCCGCACTGAATTTCATTTCTAGCACATAGCCAAAAAATCGCCCCATTGACTTACATTGGAGTGCAGAAAAGGTCATTTTTTTCTCGGTCCCTTTAAGAGGTAGGAGTTAAACAAGCTTAGGTCTGCGGTGCCCAGGGGGGACCCCATCCAGCCCGCACTGAGTTTCATTCCTACCACCTTAGGAAAAAAAGTCATTATTTTGAGGCTTAGAAGTCATTTCTGCAATTCCCATAGAAAATCAACGGCGTCTCTATTCAATTGTGTGGAGCGCATATCAGGTGGGTTTTCTCTGCCGGCTTAAGAGATACACGTGAAACTAAAGTCGATCCTGGGTGCCTAGGGTGCCTGTCATCCAATCCGCACTGCATTTCATTTCTAGCACATAGCCAAAAAATCGCCCCATTGACTTACATTGGAGTGCAGAAAAGAACATTTTTTTCTCGGTCCCTTTAAGAGGTAGGAGTTAAACAAGCTTAGGTCTGCGGTGCCCAGGGGGGACCCCATCCAGCCCGCACTGAGTTTCATTCCTACCACCTTAGGAAAAAAAGTCATTATTTTGAGGCTTAGAAGTCATTTCTGCAATTCCCATAGAAAATCAATGGCGTCTCTATTCAATTGTGTGGAGCGCATAATAGGTGGGTTTTCTCTGCCGGCTTAAGAGATACACGTGAAACTAAAGCTGATCCTGGGTGCCTAGGGTGCCTGTCATCCAATCCGCACTGCATTTCATTTCTAGCACATAGCCAAAAAATCGCCCCATTGACTTACATTGGAGTGCAGAAAAGGTCATTTTTTCTCGGTCCCTTTAAGAGGTAGGAGTTAAACAAGCTTAGGTCTGCGGTGCCCAGGGGGGACCCCATCCAGCCCGCACTGAGTTTCATTCCTACCACCTTAGGAAAAAAAGTCATTATTTTGAGGCTTAGAAGTCATTTCTGCAATTCCCATTGAAAATCAACGGCGTCTCTATTCAATTGTGTGGAGCGCATATTAGGTGGGTTTTCTCTGCCGGCTTAAGAGATACACGTGAAACTAAAGCTGATCCTGGGTGCCTAGGGTGCCTGTCATCCAATCCGCACTGAATTTCATTTCTAGCACATAGCCAAAAAATCGCCCCATTGACTTACATTGGAGTGCAGAAAAGGTCATTTTTTTTTTTTTTTTTTTCTCGGTCCCTTTAAGAGGTAGGAGTTAAAGGGGGGCGTGGCCTGCAGCCGACTCGCATGGACGTCTGATTCTGAGCTCCGGCCTCACAGCGTCTACAAAGCGACATAGACCGCACATCCCCACGCAAAAACCACCCGACTGGAGAGGGGAAGGACTGCTGATAGCATCGGGATGCAGCGGGGCGAAAAAGATGGGGGGAAAACCCCTAAATCGAGCGAAACTCGGCACCCGGCAGGGAAACAAGATGGCGCCGGCTCCCGGATCATAGACGGAGCTCCGGCACACGCAGCCACCAAGAAGCAGCAGCCTGCCTTCTTCAAAACCTCGCAAAGAAACACTGGGAATAAAAGTGTTAACAAACAAGAGGTCTCTCCTACATCAGGAATCAAAGGTACACTTTTATTAAACAAATTCTCTGCTTTGGCGGGCACTAGCAGCAGAACGGAGGAAGAGGGGGAGGGACTAACTCCACAGCACAGCTCTGCAGCAGGCAGGGAGAACAAGCGTCCCCATGACAAGCCCTATGGGCACAACTCGTCCTCTGATGATTCTCCCTCATCACAGAGCCCTGTGAAACAAAAACACAAGCCCTCTAATGATGTTATAGCTGATTCAGATCAAGACAGTGACAATGATGATTGCTTTGATGCTATACCAGCTAACGAATCACCAACTACGAACATGTCAATCAAACAAATGCTTTCTGCTATGAGAGACTCACTTGAACGCAAAATAGAAAAGCTCAATGGCCCTATACACTCAGCGATCCAAGACTTTGGACAACGTATAGACCATATTGAGCACAAGATGGATGACTTTTCTACGTCGCACAATACGCTTACTGAGGCACATCAAGCACTAGAAACCGAGGTCCAGCAATTAAAATCTAAAGTGACAGATATGGAGGACCGTACAAGGAGGAATAACCTCAAATTTAGAGGCATTCCAGAAGCAATTGCTCCCTATGAACTGACACATTTTGTTCAACGGTTTCTTAAAGAAATGCTCCCAGATAGCACCCACAGAGACCTGATAATTGATAGGGCACACAGAGTCCCCCGCCCAAGGCACTTATCATCAGATGTTCCACGAGATACTCTAGTGAGAGTACATTTCTTTCACATTAAAGAATCCTTCCTTGCAGCATGTAGAAAGAAAGAAGCAATACCAGAGAAATACAAAGATATATCAGTCTTCGCGGATTTTTCAGCAGCTACCTTACAATGGAGAAGATCATTGGGCCCCATTACATCTACACTTCGAGAGGAAAACATTATATACAAATGGGGGTACCCCAACCGCCTCTTAATTACAAGAAATGGATCCACATCCACTGTCTTCCAGTTAAAAGATGGCCTTCAATTGCTGGAGTCTTGGGACTTAGTTGCAGCATCATCTACCACCTCAACTAACCCCGGTCCTCTCCCACAGAGACTGCGACGTGACTGGCAATCCACCCCTAAACGCTAAGGTCATTCCACCGCCTAACATCAGAGGCCTGACATGACCTGAGTTTGTTTTAGTTCTCGCTCCAAGTCGAGTCGGTATTGGCTGAACTTTTCCACCCCTGGAAATAGAGAGCTAACTGGATGTTAGCTATTTTTCTTTTTCTTTTGTTTTTTTGTGCCCCAACAAGGCACTTTTGTGTTTTTTGTTCATTTTGTGTTTGACATGTTGACATTCTGTTTTGCAGGCCTAGACTGGCAGACTACTGTAGCCAATGAAGTGACTCACATGTGTCGTCCTTTGGTGCATGGTACATCCCCAAAACAACATATCTATGGTAACTATAGATTCCTTCCCATAGCAACCTCCCCCACAAATCAATATGGTAATTAATTTTATATCATATAATGTAAGAGGTCTTAATTCCCCAATAAGGAGAAACTACTTGTGGTCTGAAGCCAAAAAACTTAATGGTGATGTCCTCTGTGTTCAAGAAACACACTTACTATCAAATGACGCATATAGATTTAAAAATCTAGCATACCCAACTATTGTTCACTCACACTACAAAGCCAAAAATAGAGGAGTTTTGATCGCTTTTAGGAACACAGTTGCTCTCACTATCCATAACCAAATATGCGACCCAGCGGGTAGATACATTCTGTTGGTATGCACCCTTAACAACGCTGCATTCACAATACTCAACGTATATGCCCCTAATGAAAAACAACTACCCTTTATTAGAAAAATTCATAACCTACTGACTAAACACCAAAAAGGTCATGTGATCATATGCGGCGATTTCAATATAGTTCCAGATCTAAAAAGAGACTCTACATCCAGATCCACTAGAAATCTGCCTTCACTGGACAATTTTCTATGGGAACATGAAATCTATGATACATGGCGCGCTCTTCATGGGAATGAACTAGACTATACTTATTACTCCCAAGCGCATAACACCTATTCCAGGATTGATCTAGTGCTGGCTGATTTACCAACTTCCATGTGTATCAC
Source organism: Dendropsophus ebraccatus (assembly GCF_027789765.1). Lineage (NCBI taxonomy): Eukaryota > Metazoa > Chordata > Amphibia > Anura > Hylidae > Dendropsophus > Dendropsophus ebraccatus. The sequence continues at coordinate 19,122 of NW_027210404.1, read as the reverse complement.
TAAAATTAATATTGAAACCAGAACGTGGTCAGACCACTGCCCAGTAACCTTCTCCATGTCCGAACAAACTAACACTCCAAAAACATTCCTCTGGAGATGTAACACCTTTCTAATCTCCCACTCCAAACATAAAGCCGAAGTTGAAAAAACTCTTAAAGAATATTTCATGCATAACGCCACAGGAGAGGTCAGGCCAGAGGTGGTTTGGAACGCCCACAAAGCCGTAGTTCGTGGCACCTTAATTAAATTAGGTTCAAAAGTCAAAAAAGAAAAAATGAAAACTATAACATCTCTCCTAGCGGACATAAAACGGTTGGAGATAGACCATAAACGCATACAATCTCACTCAGCCACAATGGAACTGAAAGCTTTACGTTCCAAACTACGTGCAACCATGGTAGCAGACTACGAATATAAATTTAGAAAACTTAAACGCATGTACTATTCACAAAGCAACAAAGCAGGTAAACTACTTGCACAAAGATTGAAAACACATCATACTAAGACGAGAATCCCCTTCCTAATTGACCCAACTTCCAAAAGTAAATTAATCACACCAAACGCCATAGCTGAATGTTTCCAAAAATTCTACACCCAATTATACAACCTGCGCGATGACCCTACCACCCCACAACCATCCTCAGACCAAATAGAGGCCTTTCTTGACTCCATGCAACTACCAAAAATCACCCCTGAACACCTAACACTACTCAACGCCCCTTTCTCCATACAAGAAGTGGAACAAATAGTCAAATCTTTACCAGCACACAAGTCCCCTGGTCCTGATGGACTCACAAATTTATATTATCAATCCTTTTTCTCCTGTCTAGCCCCACACCTTTTAACCTTTTTCCAAACAATTAGGGACACAGGGAAATTCCCTGATGAAAATCAACGTGCCATAATAGTCACACTCCCCAAACCAGGCAAACCCACAGATGACCCTAAACAATATAGACCAATCTCACTACTAAATTGCGACCTAAAAATATATGCAAAATTACTAGCTAATAGGTTAGCAGATGTGTTGCCTGCCATCATTAACAGCGACCAATCTGGCTTCATCAAATCCCGTCAAGCATACGAAAATACAAGAAGGGTTGTGAGTGTGGTACACCACATATTTACAAAGAAAATTCCGGCAGTTTTAGTAGCCCTTGATGCTGAGAAAGCATTTGATAGAATAGCCTGGTCATATGCTTTTGCTGTTTTACGCCGCATAGGCCTTTCTGGCGACTTCTATAAATGTGTGACTGCATTGTACTCTAACCCTTCTGCACAAATATTCACCAACGGTGCCTTATCCTCTTCCTTTCCAATTACAAATGGGACAAGGCAAGGGTGCCCCCTTTCCCCTTTAATATTCATCCTTTCCATTGAACCCCTTGCACAACTCTTCCGCTCTGATGCCATGGTTGAGGGGGTCGACGTTGGAGGAGGTAAGCACACACTGTCACTATATGCTGACGATATCATCCTCATGCTTAGCAAACCTGCTTCATCCTTAAAGAGAGCCCTGCAAATTCTCCAAAAATTTGGCACTGTATCCTACTACAAATTAAATGCTTCAAAATCCGAAGTGCTGCCCATCAATGTTTCTCCTGCTGAACTATCTAAGATGAAATCGTCTTTCCAACTAGATTGGAGGGAGGACTCCATCAAGTATCTAGGCACAAAAATTACCAAAGATCCAAAATTACTATTCTCAAGCAACTATCCCCCCCTACTGGCCGAACTTAACCAATTAGCATCCCAAATGTCCAAGATCGAAACGTCCTGGATTGGCAGAGTAGCCGCTTTCAAAATGCTCCTGTTACCAAAGTTATTATACTTGTACCAGACCATGCCCATCTTCATACCCCAACACTTTTTTAAATCTATCCGAAAGCTCATTTCACAATATACATGGGCCGGGAAACCACCACGTATCGCCCAAAAAATTCTTATAAAACCAACATGTATGGGAGGCCTAGGCCTACCTGACCCATACCTATACTACCAAGCAACACTTATGAAACAACTTCAATCCTGGTGGACTAACTCTACTGACAAACCCTGGGTTCTGACTGAACGCAACATCAGTGGCACTGACCTAAAAGACCTCCTTATATCTCATATATGGAAAAGCCCACACCCTACCCCATCTTTATCCCCTCCAATGAAAGCGAGTATTAAATGCTGGACACTATGTCATGAGACACACGGTTCTCCATGTACCCTGACATCGTCTAAAATTCCCCTGTTGTCCCTTAAAGCTTTAATGCCTGCTTCGTCACAATCATACCTTCAAAATTGGCATGACAGAGGTGTCGTATCGGTGTCCCAACTATTCTCAGATGGTTTGATGCGGGACTTCTCCTCCCTCCAAACTATATACTCGATTCCAAAACAGGAATTTTTCCTATTTCTCCAGCTGCGACACCTTCTGACATCCCCTCCTCAACAACCAGTCAAATGGAATAAAACATTAATATCCCACCTGGACAGACCACTTAGAGGCCTTAAACCACTCTATAACCACATAGGAGGGTTTGACATGTTTGTTAAAGACGCTCCAATTTCCAAATGGGAAAACATGCTAGGAATGTCATACTCAACTTCCGAATGGAAACAGGCATTTCATTGGTCATTAAAATCTGTCATCAGCGCACAACAACGAGAAAACGCTCTCAAATGCCGACTACATTGGTACTTTACGCCACAACGTTTGCACACTATTTACCCAGCGATATCCGCCAATTGCTGGCGCAAATGTGGAAACGTAGGTACCCTGCTACATATACTATGGGACTGTCCATATCTAAAATTATTCTGGCATCAGATTTCAGATATTATATCTGAAATATTGCACAACAAGATTCAACTCACCCCAGCAATGGCAATCCTGGCACTAAACCTTTCTTGCATACCCCCCAAAGACAGACCCCTAACATGTAAAATTTTGACCTTGGCCCGACTGCTGATAACGAGGAAATGGAAATCTCGTGCACCACCACTAGCTTCTGAGGTCCTATCGGAACTACGCCAGATATATCTAATGGAAAAACATATTGCCTACGGCAGGGGAACATATCCTACCTTTATGAAACAATGGCACTCCTGGGAATCAAGTAAATACCATGCACCATCGGACACCTGACACAACAACTCTATAGTTATTTCTTATTGATCACTTCCACATTATACTGTTTGCCTGCAAACCATTAGAAGGTTGCTTTCCTTCTTCCTTTTTCTTTTTACTGGTTGTTTGTTGTTATGTTGATACTAAGGTTATCTTAATTGTACAGCTTGAAAGACCTTTCAATTACAACTACTTTTACAAGGCCTATCAGGAATATGAACCCTCTACCTGGTTAACCCTCACTACCCCCCATGGCCTTGCAATACATGTAAGGTGATAACCTTAATAGACTTTCCAACTACGCATACCCTACAGATTTCCATATGAGCTGTACACATTTCTAATCATTTAATTTGTATACCTATATTGTATACCTATATTTTATATGTATAACCTGATGTATGCTTTGAAAATTTATATAAGAAAAAAAAAAATCCTAAATAAAAATTTCTTTGAAACGTTAAGAGGTAGGAGTTAAACAAGCTTAGGTCTGCGGTGCCCAGGGGGGACCCCATCCAGCCCGCACTGAGTTTCATTCCTACCACCTTAGGAAAAAAAGTCATTATTTTGAGGCTTAGAAGTCATTTCTGCAATTCCCATAGAAAATCAACGGCGTCTCTATTCAATTGTGTGGAGCGCATATTAGGTGGGTTTTCTCTGCCGGCTTAAGAGATACACGTGAAACTAAAGCCGATCCTGGGTGCCTAGGGTGCCTGTCATCCAATCCGCACTGCATTTCATTTCTAGCACATAGCCAAAAAATCGCCCCATTGACTTACATTGGAGTGCAGAAAAGGTCTTTTTTTCTCGGTCCCTTTAAGAGGTAGGAGTTAAACAAGCTTAGGTCTGCGGTGCCCAGGGGGGACCCCATCCAGCCCGCACTGAGTTTCATTCCTACCACCTTAGGAAAAAAAGTCATTATTTTGAGGCTTAGAAGTCATTTCTGCAATTCCCATAGAAAATCAACGGCGTCTCTATTCAATTGTGTGGAGCGCATATCAGGTGGGTTTTCTCTGCCGGCTTAAGAGATACACGTGAAACTAAAGTCGATCCTGGGTGCCTAGGGTGCCTGTCATCCAATCCGCACTGCATTTCATTTCTAGCACATAGCCAAAAAATCGCCCCATTGACTTACATTGGAGTGCAGAAAAGAACATTTTTTTCTCGGTCCCTTTAAGAGGTAGGAGTTAAACAAGCTTAGGTCTGCGGTGCCCAGGGGGGACCCCATCCAGCCCGCACTGAGTTTCATTCCTACCACCTTAGGAAAAAAAGTCATTATTTTGAGGCTTAGAAGTCATTTCTGCAATTCCCATAGAAAATCAATGGCGTCTCTATTCAATTGTGTGGAGCGCATATTAGGTGGGTTTTCTCTGCCGGCTTAAGAGATACACGTGAAACTAAAGCTGATCCTGGGTGCCTAGGGTGCCTGTCATCCAATCCGCACTGCATTTCATTTCTAGCACATAGCCAAAAAATCGCCCCATTGACTTACATTGGAGTGCAGAAAAGGTCATTTTTTCTCGGTCCCTTTAAGAGGTAGGAGTTAAACAAGCTTAGGTCTGCGGTGCCCAGGGGGGACCCCATCCAGCCCGCACTGAGTTTCATTCCTACCACCTTAGGAAAAAAAGTCATTATTTTGAGGCTTAGAAGTCATTTCTGCAATTCCCATAGAAAATCAACGGCGTCTCTATTCAATTGTGTGGAGCGCATATCAGGTGGGTTTTCTCTGCCGGCTTAAGAGATACACGTGAAACTAAAGCTGATCCTGGGTGCCTAGGGTGCCTGTCATCCAATCCGCACTGCATTTCATTTCTAGCACATAGCCAAAAAATCGCCCCATTGACTTACATTGGAGTGCAGAAAAGGTCATTTTTTCTCGGTCCCTTTAAGAGGTAGGAGTTAAACAAGCTTAGGTCTGCGGTGCCCAGGGGGGACCCCATCCAGCCCGCACTGAGTTTCATTCCTACCACCTTAGGAAAAAAAGTCATTATTTTGAGGCTTAGAAGTCATTTCTGCAATTCCCATAGAAAATCAACGGCGTCTCTATTCAATTGTGTGGAGCGCATATCAGGTGGGTTTTCTCTGCCGGCTTAAGAGATACACGTGAAACTAAAGCCGATCCTGGGTGCCTAGGGTGCCTGTCATCCAATCCGCACTGCATTTCATTTCTAGCACATAGCCAAAAAATCGCCCCATTGACTTACATTGGAGTGCAGAAAAGGTCATTTTTTCTCGGTCCCTTTAAGAGGTAGGAGTTAAACAAGCTTAGGTCTGCGGTGCCCAGGGGGGACCCCATCCAGCCCGCACTGAGTTTCATTCCTACCACCTTAGGAAAAAAAAGTCATTATTTTGAGGCTTAGAAGTCATTTCTGCAATTCCCATAGAAAATCAACGGCGTCTCTATTCAATTGTGTGGAGCGCATATCAGGTGGGTTTTCTCTGCCGGCTTAAGAGATACACGTGAAACTAAAGCCGATCCTGGGTGCCTAGGGTGCCTGTCATCCAATCCGCACTGCATTTCATTTCTAGCACATAGCCAAAAAATCGCCCCATTGACTTACATTGGAGTGCAGAAAAGAAAATTTTTTCTCGGTCCCTTTAAGAGGTAGGAGTTAAACAAGCTTAGGTCTGCGGTGCCCAGGGGGGACCCCATCCAGCCCGCACTGAGTTTCATTCCTACCACCTTAGGAAAAAAAGTCATTATTTTGAGGCTTAGAAGTCATTTCTGCAATTCCCATAGAAAATCAATGGCGTCTCTATTCAATTGTGTGGAGCGCATATTAGGTGGGTTTTCTCTGCCGGCTTAAGAGATACACGTGAAACTAAAGCTGATCCTGGGTGCCTAGGGTGCCTGTCATCCAATCCGCACTGCATTTCATTTCTAGCACATAGCCAAAAAATCGCCCCATTGACTTACATTGGAGTGCAGAAAAGGTCATTTTTTCTCGGTCCCTTTAAGAGGTAGGAGTTAAACAAGCTTAGGTCTGCGGTGCCCAGGGGGGACCCCATCCAGCCCGCACTGAGTTTCATTCCTACCACCTTAGGAAAAAAAGTCATTATTTTGAGGCTTAGAAGTCATTTCTGCAATTCCCATAGAAAATCAACGGCGTCTCTATTCAATTGTGTGGAGCGCATATCAGGTGGGTTTTCTCTGCCGGCTTAAGAGATACACGTGAAACTAAAGCCGATCCTGGGTGCCTAGGGTGCCTGTCATCCAATCCGCACTGCATTTCATTTCTAGCACATAGCCAAAAAATCGCCCCATTGACTTACATTGGAGTGCAGAAAAGGTCATTTTTTCTCGGTCCCTTTAAGAGGTAGGAGTTAAACAAGCTTAGGTCTGCGGTGCCCAGGGGGGACCCCATCCAGCCCGCACTGAGTTTCATTCCTACCACCTTAGGAAAAAAAGTCATTATTTTGAGGCTTAGAAGTCATTTCTGCAATTCCCATAGAAAATCAACGGCGTCTCTATTCAATTGTGTGGAGCGCATATCAGGTGGGTTTTCTCTGCCGGCTTAAGAGATACACGTGAAACTAAAGCCGATCCTTGGTGCCTAGGGTGCCTGTCATCCAATCCGCACTGCATTTCATTTCTAGCACATAGCCAAAAAATCGCCCTATTGACTTACATTGGAGTGCAGAAAAGAACATTTTTTCTCGGTCCCTTTAAGAGGTAGGAGTTAAACAAGCTTAGGTCTGCGGTGCCCAGGGGGGACCCCATCCAGCCCGCACTGAGTTTCATTCCTACCACCTTAGGAAAAAAAGTCATTATTTTGAGGCTTAGAAGTCATTTCTGCAATTCCCATAGAAAATCAATGGCGTCTCTATTCAATTGTGTGGAGCGCATATTAGGTGGGTTTTCTCTGCCGGCTTAAGAGATACACGTGAAACTAAAGCTGATCCTGGGTGCCTAGGGTGCCTGTCATCCAATCCGCACTGAATTTCATTTCTAGCACATAGCCAAAAAATCGCCCCATTGACTTACATTGGAGTGCAGAAAAGGTCTTTTTTTCTCGGTCCCTTTAAGAGGTAGGAGTTAAACAAGCTTAGGTCTGCGGTGCCCAGGGGGGACCCCATCCAGCCCGCACTGAGTTTCATTCCTACCACCTTAGGAAAAAAAGTCATTATTTTGAGGCTTAGAAGTCATTTCTGCAATTCCCATAGAAAATCAACGGCGTCTCTATTCAATTGTGTGGAGCGCATATCAGGTGGGTTTTCTCTGCCGGCTTAAGAGATACACGTGAAACTAAAGTCGATCCTGGGTGCCTAGGGTGCCTGTCATCCAATCCGCACTGCATTTCATTTCTAGCACATAGCCAAAAAATCGCCCCATTGACTTACATTGGAGTGCAGAAAAGAACATTTTTTTCTCGGTCCCTTTAAGAGGTAGGAGTTAAACAAGCTTAGGTCTGCGGTGCCCAGGGGGGACCCCATCCAGCCCGCACTGAGTTTCATTCCTACCACCTTAGGAAAAAAAGTCATTATTTTGAGGCTTAGAAGTCATTTCTGCAATTCCCATAGAAAATCAATGGCGTCTCTATTCAATTGTGTGGAGCGCATATTAGGTGGGTTTTCTCTGCCGGCTTAAGAGATACACGTGAAACTAAAGCTGATCCTGGGTGCCTAGGGTGCCTGTCATCCAATCCGCACTGCATTTCATTTCTAGCACATAGCCAAAAAATCGCCCCATTGACTTACATTGGAGTGCAGAAAAGGTCATTTTTTCTCGGTCCCTTTAAGAGGTAGGAGTTAAACAAGCTTAGGTCTGCGGTGCCCAGGGGGGACCCCATCCAGCCCGCACTGAGTTTCATTCCTACCACCTTAGGAAAAAAAGTCATTATTTTGAGGCTTAGAAGTCATTTCTGCAATTCCCATAGAAAATCAACGGCGTCTCTATTCAATTGTGTGGAGCGCATATCAGGTGGGTTTTCTCTGCCGGCTTAAGAGATACACGTGAAACTAAAGCTGATCCTGGGTGCCTAGGGTGCCTGTCATCCAATCCGCACTAAATTTCATTTCTAGCACATAGCCAAAAAATCGCCCCATTGACTTACATTGGAGTGCAGAAAAGGTCATTTTTTCTCGGTCCCTTTAAGAGGTAGGAGGGGGCGTGGCCTGCAGCCGACTCGCATGGACGTCTGATTCTGAGCTCCGGCCTCACAGCGTCTACAAAGCGACATAGACCGCACATCCCCACGCAAAAACCACCCGACTGGAGAGGGGAAGGACTGCTGATAGCATCGGGATGCAGCGGGGCGAAAAAGATGGGGGGAAAACCCCTAAATCGAGCGAAACTCGGCACCCGGCAGGGAAACAAGATGGCGCCGGCTCCCGGATCAAAGACGGAGCTCCGGCACACGCAGCCACCAAGAAGCAGCAGCCTGCCTTCTTCAAAACCTCGCAAAGAAACACTGGGAATAAAAGTGTTAACAAACAAGAGGTCTCTCCTACATCAGGAATCAAAGGTACACTTTTATTAAACAAATTCTCTGCTTTGGCGGGCACTAGCAGCAGAACGGAGGAAGAGGGGGAGGGACTAACTCCACAGCACAGCTCTGCAGCAGACAGGGAGAACAAGCGTCCCCATGACAAGCCCTATGGGCACAACTCGTCCTCTGATGACTCTCCCTCATCACAGAGCCCTGTGAAACAAAAACACAAGCCCTCTAATGATGTTATAGCTGATTCAGATCAAGACAGTGACAATGATGATTGCTTTGATGCTATACCAGCTAACGAATCACCAACTACGAACATGTCAATCAAACAAATGCTTTCTGCTATGAGAGACTCACTTGAACGCAAAATAGAAAAGCTCAATGGCCCTATACACTCAGCGATCCAAGACTTTGGACAACGTATAGACCATATTGAGCACAAGATGGATGACTTTTCTACGTCGCACAATACGCTTACTGAGGCACATCAAGCACTAGAAACCGAGGTCCAGCAATTAAAATCTAAAGTGACAGATATGGAGGACCGTACAAGGAGGAATAACCTCAAATTTAGAGGCATTCCAGAAGCAATTGCTCCCTATGAACTGACACATTTTGTTCAACGGTTTCTTAAAGAAATGCTCCCAGATAGCACCCACAGAGACCTGATAATTGATAGGGCACACAGAGTCCCCCGCCCAAGGCACTTATCATCAGATGTTCCACGAGATACTCTAGTGAGAGTACATTTCTTTCACATTAAAGAATCCTTCCTTGCAGCATGTAGAAAGAAAGAAGCAATACCAGAGAAATACAAAGATATATCAGTCTTCGCGGATTTTTCAGCAGCTACCTTACAATGGAGAAGATCATTGGGCCCCATTACATCTACACTTCGAGAGGAAAACATTATATACAAATGGGGGTACCCCAACCGCCTCTTAATTACAAGAAATGGATCCACATCCACTGTCTTCCAGTTAAAAGATGGCCTTCAATTGCTGGAGTCTTGGGACTTAGTTGCAGCATCATCTACCACCTCAACTAACCCCGGTCCTCTCCCACAGAGACTGCGACGTGACTGGCAATCCACCCCTAAACGCTAAGGTCATTCCACCGCCTAACATCAGAGGCCTGACATGACCTGAGTTTGTTTTAGTTCTCGCTCCAAGTCGAGTCGGTATTGGCTGAACTTTTCCACCCCTGGAAATAGAGAGCTAACTGGATGTTAGCTATTTTTCTTTTTCTTTTGTTTTTTTGTGCCCCAACAAGGCACTTTTGTGTTTTTTGTTCATTTTGTGTTTGACATGTTGACATTCTGTTTTGCAGGCCTAGACTGGCAGACTACTGTAGCCAATGAAGTGACTCACATGTGTCGTCCTTTGGTGCATGGTACATCCCCAAAACAACATATCTATGGTAACTATAGATTCCTTCCCATAGCAACCTCCCCCACAAATCAATATGGTAATTAATTTTATATCATATAATGTAAGAGGTCTTAATTCCCCAATAAGGAGAAACTACTTGTGGTCTGAAGCCAAAAAACTTAATGGTGATGTCCTCTGTGTTCAAGAAACACACTTACTATCAAATGACGCATATAGATTTAAAAATCTAGCATACCCAACTATTGTTCACTCACACTACAAAGCCAAAAATAGAGGAGTTTTGATCGCTTTTAGGAACACAGTTGCTCTCACTATCCATAACCAAATATGCGACCCAGCGGGTAGATACATTCTGTTGGTATGCACCCTTAACAACGCTGCATTCACAATACTCAACGTATATGCCCCTAATGAAAAACAACTACCCTTTATTAGAAAAATTCATAACCTACTGACTAAACACCAAAAAGGTCATGTGATCATATGCGGCGATTTCAATATAGTTCCAGATCTAAAAAGAGACTCTACATCCAGATCCACTAGAAATCTGCCTTCACTGGACAATTTTCTATGGGAACATGAAATCTATGATACATGGCGCGCTCTTCATGGGAATGAACTAGACTATACTTATTACTCCCAAGCGCATAACACCTATTCCAGGATTGATCTAGTGCTGGCTGATTTACCAACTTCCATGTGTATCACTAAAATTAATATTGAAACCAGAACGTGGTCAGACCACTGCCCAGTAACCTTCTCCATGTCCGAACAAACTAACACTCCAAAAACATTCCTCTGGAGATGTAACACCTTTCTAATCTCCCACTCCAAACATAAAGCCGAAGTTGAAAAAACTCTTAAAGAATATTTCATGCATAACGCCACAGGAGAGGTCAGGCCAGAGGTGGTTTGGAACGCCCACAAAGCCGTAGTTCGTGGCACCTTAATTAAATTAGGTTCAAAAGTCAAAAAAGAAAAAATGAAAACTATAACATCTCTCCTAGCGGACATAAAACGGTTGGAGATAGACCATAAACGCATACAATCTCACTCAGCCACAATGGAACTGAAAGCTTTACGTTCCAAACTACGTGCAACCATGGTAGCAGACTACGAATATAAATTTAGAAAACTTAAACGCATGTACTATTCACAAAGCAACAAAGCAGGTAAACTACTTGCACAAAGATTGAAAACACATCATACTAAGACGAGAATCCCCTTCCTAATTGACCCAACTTCCAAAAGTAAATTAATCACACCAAACGCCATAGCTGAATGTTTCCAAAAATTCTACACCCAATTATACAACCTGCGCGATGACCCTACCACCCCACAACCATCCTCAGACCAAATAGAGGCCTTTCTTGACTCCATGCAACTACCAAAAATCACCCCTGAACACCTAACACTACTCAACGCCCCTTTCTCCATACAAGAAGTGGAACAAATAGTCAAATCTTTACCAGCACACAAGTCCCCTGGTCCTGATGGACTCACAAATTTATATTATCAATCCTTTTTCTCCTGTCTAGCCCCACACCTTTTAACCTTTTTCCAAACAATTAGGGACACAGGGAAATTCCCTGATGAAAATCAACGTGCCATAATAGTCACACTCCCCAAACCAGGCAAACCCACAGATGACCCTAAACAATATAGACCAATCTCACTACTAAATTGCGACCTAAAAATATATGCAAAATTACTAGCTAATAGGTTAGCAGATGTGTTGCCTGCCATCATTAACAGCGACCAATCTGGCTTCATCAAATCCCGTCAAGCATACGAAAATACAAGAAGGGTTGTGAGTGTGGTACACCACATATTTACAAAGAAAATTCCGGCAGTTTTAGTAGCCCTTGATGCTGAGAAAGCATTTGATAGAATAGCCTGGTCATATGCTTTTGCTGTTTTACGCCGCATAGGCCTTTCTGGCGACTTCTATAAATGTGTGACTGCATTGTACTCTAACCCTTCTGCACAAATATTCACCAACGGTGCCTTATCCTCTTCCTTTCCAATTACAAATGGGACAAGGCAAGGGTGCCCCCTTTCCCCTTTAATATTCATCCTTTCCATTGAACCCCTTGCACAACTCTTCCGCTCTGATGCCATGGTTGAGGGGGTCGACGTTGGAGGAGGTAAGCACACACTGTCACTATATGCTGACGATATCATCCTCATGCTTAGCAAACCTGCTTCATCCTTAAAGAGAGCCCTGCAAATTCTCCAAAAATTTGGCACTGTATCCTACTACAAATTAAATGCTTCAAAATCCGAAGTGCTGCCCATCAATGTTTCTCCTGCTGAACTATCTAAGATGAAATCGTCTTTCCAACTAGATTGGAGGGAGGACTCCATCAAGTATCTAGGCACAAAAATTACCAAAGATCCAAAATTACTATTCTCAAGCAACTATCCCCCCCTACTGGCCGAACTTAACCAATTAGCATCCCAAATGTCCAAGATCGAAACGTCCTGGATTGGCAGAGTAGCCGCTTTCAAAATGCTCCTGTTACCAAAGTTATTATACTTGTACCAGACCATGCCCATCTTCATACCCCAACACTTTTTTAAATCTATCCGAAAGCTCATTTCACAATATACATGGGCCGGGAAACCACCACGTATCGCCCAAAAAATTCTTATAAAACCAACATGTATGGGAGGCCTAGGCCTACCTGACCCATACCTATACTACCAAGCAACACTTATGAAACAACTTCAATCCTGGTGGACTAACTCTACTGACAAACCCTGGGTTCTGACTGAACGCAACATCAGTGGCACTGACCTAAAAGACCTCCTTATATCTCATATATGGAAAAGCCCACACCCTACCCCATCTTTATCCCCTCCAATGAAAGCGAGTATTAAATGCTGGACACTATGTCATGAGACACACGGTTCTCCATGTACCCTGACATCGTCTAAAATTCCCCTGTTGTCCCTTAAAGCTTTAATGCCTGCTTCGTCACAATCATACCTTCAAAATTGGCATGACAGAGGTGTCGTATCGGTGTCCCAACTATTCTCAGATGGTTTGATGCGGGACTTCTCCTCCCTCCAAACTATATACTCGATTCCAAAACAGGAATTTTTCCTATTTCTCCAGCTGCGACACCTTCTGACATCCCCTCCTCAACAACCAGTCAAATGGAATAAAACATTAATATCCCACCTGGACAGACCACTTAGAGGCCTTAAACCACTCTATAACCACATAGGAGGGTTTGACATGTTTGTTAAAGACGCTCCAATTTCCAAATGGGAAAACATGCTAGGAATGTCATACTCAACTTCCGAATGGAAACAGGCATTTCATTGGTCATTAAAATCTGTCATCAGCGCACAACAACGAGAAAACGCTCTCAAATGCCGACTACATTGGTACTTTACGCCACAACGTTTGCACACTATTTACCCAGCGATATCCGCCAATTGCTGGCGCAAATGTGGAAACGTAGGTACCCTGCTACATATACTATGGGACTGTCCATATCTAAAATTATTCTGGCATCAGATTTCAGATATTATATCTGAAATATTGCACAACAAGATTCAACTCACCCCAGCAATGGCAATCCTGGCACTAAACCTTTCTTGCATACCCCCCAAAGACAGACCCCTAACATGTAAAATTTTGACCTTGGCCCGACTGCTGATAACGAGGAAATGGAAATCTCGTGCACCACCACTAGCTTCTGAGGTCCTATCGGAACTACGCCAGATATATCTAATGGAAAAACATATTGCCTACGGCAGGGGAACATATCCTACCTTTATGAAACAATGGCACTCCTGGGAATCAAGTAAATACCATGCACCATCGGACACCTGACACAACAACTCTATAGTTATTTCTTATTGATCACTTCCACATTATACTGTTTGCCTGCAAACCATTAGAAGGTTGCTTTCCTTCTTCCTTTTTCTTTTTACTGGTTGTTTGTTGTTATGTTGATACTAAGGTTATCTTAATTATACAGCTTGAAAGACCTTTCAATTACAACTACTTTTGCAAGGCCTATCAGGAATATGAACCCTCTACCTGGTTAATTTTCACTACCCCCCATGGCCTTGCAATACATGTAAGGTGATAACCTTAATAGACTTTCCAACTACGCATACCCTACAGATTTCCATATGAGCTGTATACATTTCTAATCATTTAATTTGTATACCTATATTGTATACCTATATTTTATATGTATAACCTGATGTATGCTTTGAAAATTTATATAAGAAAAAAAAAAATCCTAAATAAAAATTTCTTTGAAACGTTAAGAGGTAGGAGTTAAACAAGCTTAGGTCTGCGGTGCCCAGGGGGGACCCCATCCAGCCCGCACTGAGTTTCATTCCTACCACCTTAGGAAAAAAAGTCATTATTTTGAGGCTTAGAAGTCATTTCTGCAATTCCCATAGAAAATCAACGGCGTCTCTATTCAATTGTGTGGAGCGCATATCAGGTGGGTTTTCTCTGCCGGCTTAAGAGATACACGTGAAACTAAAGCCGATCCTGGGTGCCTAGGGTGCCTGTCATCCAATCCGCACTGCATTTCATTTCTAGCACATAGCCAAAAAATCGCCCCATTGACTTTCATTGGAGTGCAGAAAAGGTCTTTTTTTCTCGGTCCCTTTAAGAGGTAGGAGTTAAACAAGCTTAGGTCTGCGGTGCCCAGGGGGGACCCCATCCAGCCCGCACTGAGTTTCATTCCTACCACCTTAGGAAAAAAAGTCATTATTTTGAGGCTTAGAAGTCATTTCTGCAATTCCCATAGAAAATCAACGGCGTCTCTATTCAATTGTGTGGAGCGCATATCAGGTGGGTTTTCTCTGCCGGCTTAAGAGATACACGTGAAACTAAAGTCGATCCTGGGTGCCTAGGGTGCCTGTCATCCAATCCGCACTGCATTTCATTTCTAGCACATAGCCAAAAAATCGCCCCATTGACTTACATTGGAGTGCAGAAAAGAACATTTTTTTCTCGGTCCCTTTAAGAGGTAGGAGTTAAACAAGCTTAGGTCTGCGGTGCCCAGGGGGGACCCCATCCAGCCCGCACTGAGTTTCATTCCTACCACCTTAGGAAAAAAAGTCATTATTTTGAGGCTTAGAAGTCATTTCTGCAATTCCCATAGAAAATCAATGGCGTCTCTATTCAATTGTGTGGAGCGCATATTAGGTGGGTTTTCTCTGCCGGCTTAAGAGATACACGTGAAACTAAAGCTGATCCTGGGTGCCTAGGGTGCCTGTCATCCAATCCGCACTGCATTTCATTTCTAGCACATAGCCAAAAAATCGCCCCATTGACTTACATTGGAGTGCAGAAAAGGTCATTTTTTCTCGGTCCCTTTAAGAGGTAGGAGTTAAACAAGCTTAGGTCTGCGGTGCCCAGGGGGGACCCCATCCAGCCCGCACTGAGTTTCATTCCTACCACCTTAGGAAAAAAAGTCATTATTTTGAGGCTTAGAAGTCATTTCTGCAATTCCCATAGAAAATCAACGGCGTCTCTATTCAATTGTGTGGAGCGCATATTAGGTGGGTTTTCTCTGCCGGCTTAAGAGATACACGTGAAACTAAAGCTGATCCTGGGTGCCTAGGGTGCCTGTCATCCAATCCGCACTGAATTTCATTTCTAGCACATAGCCAAAAAATCGCCCCATTGACTTACATTGGAGTGCAGAAAAGGTCATTTTTTCTCGGTCCCTTTAAGAGGTAGGAGTTAAACAAGCTTAGGTCTGCGGTGCCCAGGGGGGACCCCATCCAGCCCGCACTGAGTTTCATTCCTACCACCTTAGGAAAAAAAGTCATTATTTTGAGGCTTAGAAGTCATTTCTGCAATTCCCATAGAAAATCAACGGCGTCTCTATTCAATTGTGTGGAGCGCATATCAGGTGGGTTTTCTCTGCCGGCTTAAGAGATACACGTGAAACTAAAGCCGATCCTGGGTGCCTAGGGTGCCTGTCATCCAATCCGCACTGCATTTCATTTCTAGCACATAGCCAAAAAATCGCCCTATTGACTTACATTGGAGTGCAGAAAAGAACATTTTTTCTCGGTCCCTTTAAGAGGTAGGAGTTAAACAAGCTTAGGTCTGCGGTGCCCAGGGGGGACCCCATCCAGCCCGCACTGAGTTTCATTCCTACCACCTTAGGAAAAAAAGTCATTATTTTGAGGCTTAGAAGTCATTTCTGCAATTCCCATAGAAAATCAATGGCGTCTCTATTCAATTGTGTGGAGCGCATATTAGGTGGGTTTTCTCTGCCGGCTTAAGAGATACACGTGAAACTAAAGCTGATCCTGGGTGCCTAGGGTGCCTGTCATCCAATCCGCACTGAATTTCATTTCTAGCACATAGCCAAAAAATCGCCCCATTGACTTACATTGGAGTGCAGAAAAGGTCATTTTTTCTCGGTCCCTTTAAGAGGTAGGAGTTAAACAAGCTTAGGTCTGCGGTGCCCAGGGGGGACCCCATCCAGCCCGCACTGAGTTTCATTCCTACCACCTTAGGAAAAAAAGTCATTATTTTGAGGCTTAGAAGTCATTTCTGCAATTCCCATAGAAAATCAACGGCGTCTCTATTCAATTGTGTGGAGCGCATATCAGGTGGGTTTTCTCTGCCGGCTTAAGAGATACACGTGAAACTAAAGCCGATCCTGGGTGCCTAGGGTGCCTGTCATCCAATCCGCACTGCATTTCATTTCTAGCACATAGCCAAAAAATCGCCCCATTGACTTACATTGGAGTGCAGAAAAGGTCTTTTTTTCTCGGTCCCTTTAAGAGGTAGGAGTTAAACAAGCTTAGGTCTGCGGTGCCCAGGGGGGACCCCATCCAGCCCGCACTGAGTTTCATTCCTACCACCTTAGGAAAAAAAGTCATTATTTTGAGGCTTAGAAGTCATTTCTGCAATTCCCATAGAAAATCAACGGCGTCTCTATTCAATTGTGTGGAGCGCATATTAGGTGGGTTTTCTCTGCCGGCTTAAGAGATACACGTGAAACTAAAGCTGATCCTGGGTGCCTAGGGTGCCTGTCATCCAATCCGCACTGCATTTCATTTCTAGCACATAGCCAAAAAATCGCCCCATTGACTTACATTGGAGTGCAGAAAAGGTCATTTTTTCTCGGTCCCTTTAAGAGGTAGGAGTTAAACAAGCTTAGGTCTGCGGTGCCCAGGGGGGACCCCATCCAGCCCGCACTGAGTTTCATTCCTACCACCTTAGGAAAAAAAGTCATTATTTTGAGGCTTAGAAGTCATTTCTGCAATTCCCATAGAAAATCAACGGCGTCTCTATTCAATTGTGTGGAGCGCATATCAGGTGGGTTTTCTCTGCCGGCTTAAGAGATACACGTGAAACTAAAGCCGATCCTGGGTGCCTAGGGTGCCTGTCATCCAATCCGCACTGCATTTCATTTCTAGCACATAGCCAAAAAATCGCCCCATTGACTTACATTGGAGTGCAGAAAAGGTCATTTTTTCTCGGTCCCTTTAAGAGGTAGGAGTTAAACAAGCTTAGGTCTGCGGTGCCCAGGGGGGACCCCATCCAGCCCGCACTGAGTTTCATTCCTACCACCTTAGGAAAAAAAGTCATTATTTTGAGGCTTAGAAGTCATTTCTGCAATTCCCATAGAAAATCAACGGCGTCTCTATTCAATTGTGTGGAGCGCATATCAGGTGGGTTTTCTCTGCCGGCTTAAGAGATACACGTGAAACTAAAGCCGATCCTGGGTGCCTAGGGTGCCTGTCATCCAATCCGCACTGCATTTCATTTCTAGCACATAGCCAAAAAATCGCCCCATTGACTTACATTGGAGTGCAGAAAAGAAAATTTTTTCTCGGTCCCTTTAAGAGGTAGGAGTTAAACAAGCTTAGGTCTGCGGTGCCCAGGGGGGACCCCATCCAGCCCGCACTGAGTTTCATTCCTACCACCTTAGGAAAAAAAGTCATTATTTTGAGGCTTAGAAGTCATTTCTGCAATTCCCATAGAAAATCAATGGCGTCTCTATTCAATTGTGTGGAGCGCATATTAGGTGGGTTTTCTCTGCCGGCTTAAGAGATACACGTGAAACTAAAGCTGATCCTGGGTGCCTAGGGTGCCTGTCATCCAATCCGCACTGCATTTCATTTCTAGCACATAGCCAAAAAATCGCCCCATTGACTTACATTGGAGTGCAGAAAAGGTCATTTTTTCTCGGTCCCTTTAAGAGGTAGGAGTTAAACAAGCTTAGGTCTGCGGTGCCCAGGGGGGACCCCATCCAGCCCGCACTGAGTTTCATTCCTACCACCTTAGGAAAAAAGTCATTATTTTGAGGCTTAGAAGTCATTTCTGCAATTCCCATAGAAAATCAACGGCGTCTCTATTCAATTGTGTGGAGCGCATATCAGGTGGGTTTTCTCTGCCGGCTTAAGAGATACACGTGAAACTAAAGCCGATCCTGGGTGCCTAGGGTGCCTGTCATCCAATCCGCACTGCATTTCATTTCTAGCACATAGCCAAAAAATCGCCCCATTGACTTACATTGGAGTGCAGAAAAGGTCATTTTTTCTCGGTCCCTTTAAGAGGTAGGAGTTAAACAAGCTTAGGTCTGCGGTGCCCAGGGGGGACCCCATCCAGCCCGCACTGAGTTTCATTCCTACCACCTTAGGAAAAAAAGTCATTATTTTGAGGCTTAGAAGTCATTTCTGCAATTCCCATAGAAAATCAACGGCGTCTCTATTCAATTGTGTGGAGCGCATATCAGGTGGGTTTTCTCTGCCGGCTTAAGAGATACACGTGAAACTAAAGCCGATCCTCGGTGCCTAGGATGCCTGTCATCCAATCCGCACTGCATTTCATTTCTAGCACATAGCCAAAAAATCGCCCTATTGACTTACATTGGAGTGCAGAAAAGAACATTTTTTCTCGGTCCCTTTAAGAGGTAGGAGTTAAACAAGCTTAGGTCTGCGGTGCCCAGGGGGGACCCCATCCAGCCCGCACTGAGTTTCATTCCTACCACCTTAGGAAAAAAAGTCATTATTTTGAGGCTTAGAAGTCATTTCTGCAATTCCCATAGAAAATCAATGGCGTCTCTATTCAATTGTGTGGAGCGCATATTAGGTGGGTTTTCTCTGCCGGCTTAAGAGATACACGTGAAACTAAAGCCGATCCTGGGTGCCTAGGGTGCCT